>NC_045638.1:53601209-53903842 GCF_009829145.1 Chiroxiphia lanceolata
ACAACATTTTCTCTGCTTAATAAAACTAAACTATTTGCCAGTTGTTACCCTGATGGACTTAGATGCTCAAGTTAAACCACGTGATGGCCAAATAGGACTTAGAGATTATATTCCCTAGAAAAATCCCTTTACAGGTTTTATCTGTTCTATGTCATAGTCTTCACGTTTAGTCAAAAATCAATGAACAAGGTTGTAATTGTTATTTTATAAATATATAATATGAACCCCAAAGTTTGCTAGTTTTACTTTTAATTCAGGAATTATTCCAATACACGGTAGCAGGCAGGAGAAAAAAAATCAACAAAACTTCTTACGAGGAAATATAATATAACATTGAGTAAATACAAAAGCTTCTGATCACCCTAAGCAGCAACCAGGTTAATACTTCCAGTAGCTGTCCTGATCTCTGTGGTTTAAGCTTTTAACTGACTTTAATTAAATAGACTCTTTGGTATACCAGGATGCATATGACTGGGATATGAATAAAAGAAATAAATAGCAGAGACTGGCATATGGTTGATGGCATATGCATCATATGATTTTTGTAATACAATTTTTTTAACCTATTTTAACATTCATGAGCAGTAAAAAACTTAAAACAGAAGTAGAATTGTCTCACTGGATTTGGAACTTAGACTGTTAGTGAAGGTTCTTTTTCCTATTATTTTTTTACATTGCAGAATGTATATTAAAAAAACCCCCACCACTATAGACCTTAATTGTCATATGCTCAATCAGCAATGTTTAAGTGGACCCTGTGGATTTTGGTCCAAAACCAGACCAATCAGTTACAAGGTATTCTTCTTTTTTGTTAGATGTTCTCCTGCAATATTTGCATAAATGTAACCATGCTGTCTGTCTTTTAACTTTCACTCAATTAATTATGCTCCCAGCCCCCTGCTGATGGACAAAAATGAGGCTTCATCTGCAAATAGCTTCAGCAGTTTACAGCTTATTAAATGCCAAAATCTAGTTAAGACAGTTGGAGAATTCTCATGTCAGGCATTTTAACATGCCAGTTTTAACACAAAACTCTTATTAAAGAGGAAAAAGTTAGCCCACTACCCCAAGGCCAGGGGAGGGTGGGGGGTGGGAAATGTAATAGAATAAAGGTAATGAACAGGTAAGAATTCTCTACAAATTATGTACTTAGCATATGTAGCACAGACTAAGTATGTTTTAATTGATTCCCCTAACAATGAAAAATGTTGGAAAAGACTAGTAGTTGACAACAAAATGGCCCCTACAATTTGCAAACAGCTTTATTCTACAGTATCCCCTTTTATATTTTTTATAAAAGTCTGAACAAACCTTGGAATAAGGAGATTACACACTAAAGCATACTTAAAAACCAACTTTTCTATGACTCTTTTAGACAGGTTTTGCATTTTGCATCAAGCATCTGGTGCTTTCCCTTTTCAGTACATAGTGTTCTGGTATACTTTATATCATGCTGGGTTGATTCTTGATTTAAAACAGAAATAGAAAAGCAGTATGGGATACAGGAAAACTGAAGTGTGTCATGCTCTAAAATAAATTCAATACATAGTTTCAGACTATAATCTTGACCAGATCACTTAACATGCTTGAACCTTAAGTAGTCTCTCTTTAAAACTGGATATAATCAAGAGCCCATTGAAGAATAAATGTTATGCCTGAACATCAGCTTCTCATCTTGAATGAATTATGAAAAGAGGGCTAACATTTCTCTTCCATAATGCAAGCTGCATTTAGTTGTTTCCATTTATTTTTTGCTGTTAGCCTATAAATACTTCTTTAGCTGCCTGTTATTGGTGATATATATATTTGTAAAAATTCCAGACCCAGCCAGAGAGAGACAAATGCAAACTTTAAAAATATATTATTTCAGTGGCAGTTGTGAAGAATATAATTTCTTTTTTTTTTTTTTGGGGGGGGAAAAGGAGGGAAGGATAATGTCCAAGACAGAAGAAAAAAGTTTTCTTTCCTAAAAAATTTCTAACATATTATCTGGGTTATTGTGACATATTTTGTCATGTTTGTTGTCTCAAATAATAACCTAAAGTGACTGAGCTGAACATGACATGACGATTCATGACAGAAATGTCAGAAATTAAGATAAAGAAGTATAATTTATGTCCAGTCATATACCAATTACCAGTTCTCTTATAAAATACTTATGTTTTTCATGTTTAATGTAATGGAAAAAAATATACTGTATAATATTGTATCAGATTCCCATCTTATTATTATCTTTAATTTCTGAAGATTTATTTCAAAGTAGTATACACTAATGAACTCATCATGCAGAAGTATAGTGATCAGTGCTGAGACACAATCCTCAATAAGCAGACCCAACACTCAGGTTGTTCCGTATGAAATGCCCCTCGTGCATCTGCTCTCTGTAGTCTGAATTCCCACTGTATTTGTGAGAAATCATAAGCCTTCTCCTTTGCATAAATAAATGCAACTTCAAGCAGATTCTTTTCACAGTCAGAATAGAGGGCACACATGAAACATGTTCCTGTTTTGCACGGTTCTGTTGTTGCCAAACTACCCCAAGTGTTTAAAATATCAGAAAAGAAGATATAGATAAAAGATAGAATCAATCTTCCATTATGATATATCTCCTTTATGATGTCTCTCAAAGCTGATGTTTGTTTTGTTTTATGTGTTTTTGGTTTTGTTTTTTTTTTTTTAAATTAGATTCTTTTAGGTATAGTGGTGGAAACAAGTACTGAGGACAATTTTTAGAGATAGTTATGATCTTAAAGTAGACCTGTAGGAGGGTGGCTGATAACCACCTCTTCAAAACAGTGTAGTAAAAGGAACAGAAATAATTGTGGGAGAAGTGGGTAAAAGAGAGACTGAGTCTAACGTGACTGGTAGAGTAGCTTCAGGCAACACAATAAAAAACTGGACTCAGGATGTAATCAAGAGTGACAGAAAAAGAGTGGGGGTGGAGGTAGTAGTACAGAAGGCTTAGGAGGAAAGATAAAGTGGTCATTTTCCTGACATCTGTGTTAACTCACAACAGGTCTATAGAGGAAAAGTATATTTTTCCACTTTTAAATTTCAGTGGTTTAGCATCATGGTGGAGATTATGCCCTGGAGACCAAAGTCCTGTCATCCATCCATTGAGTTTTTCTATATGCATTCCACCTCTTCTCCTTCGGTACTGATGGACCACTTCCAGGCATGACATGGTAGGTTATGCTCTGCCAATCAGTGTGCCAATTAATGTCAGTTATAGAGATATGTTTTGTGAGATGAATACTCCTGGAATCTATGAATGGCAAAAAATACCGGAGGGCAGAATTGGAAATATTAGTGGGTTTGACAAAGTGTAAAAATTAGGATTATCTTGAATGTTTGTTAACCTATTTTAGAAATATTTTTAAGAAGAAAGTAATTTCTAATTATTTTTCTTTGGGTTTTGAACAAAATTTCAATCAGAATAATGGTTGTGAATAAAAGTCATTGAGTTCCATGGAGAGAAATGAATATTGAAGTACTAAAAATACTTTTCTGTGGCCAGATATTATGCCCAGTAGTAATTTTTGTCAGATGAAGTGCAGTAGATTTATTTACAAATGAAATTTAATATGATTGAGGTAATTTTCATTTGGGAAAGTAGGAGGGACAATATAAAATATAATAAAGGGATTTTTTACAAAAAAAGTTCTGAAAGAAAATTGGGAGCACATTGCAATTTCCATTTTATATCATCAAACTTCATGTACAAGATTATGTGATGCAGGTACAAGCCTTGTCTCAAACTGACAGAGATTTTTCTCTACCCTATTCTATATAATTGTGCCAGTATACGACATACCATATTTTGTAGCTTAAATGATCATTTCATTTCTCCTCCTCATTCCTGTTTGAATTTATGAGAGAATTTCTGTGTATTTTTCTGGCAATCCAAGTTCATATGAATTCTCTACCTCCCCCAGAATATTTTTATTTCCTTCACATTAGGAGTCAGATATTACAAGTATTTCAGTAGGTGTGTTTGATTTTTTTTTTTCATAATTTGTTACTGCAGAACAAAAGATGAGCATTTCATTTTAGCTTTGATAATTTTTCTTCCGCTGTAGTAAAAAATTTACCTTACATATATCACTAGAAGAAATCAGATAAAGTGAAGTTTTTCATTTAATTGGAGAGAAAGAAAATAGGGTTTAGTCCATAATGAGGGGTTTTTTTAGTATTTTTTTGCTATTTAAGGATCCTGTAAGCTCCAGAATACAGAAACTGTATGCCATTAGAAATCTATTAATCTAAAAGATAATTTTCTCCCTTGTATTTCAATTGAGTACAGTACTGTAGAAATATGTAAACCAGGAAAATGTTTCCACCTGTAGCATGAATGTAACAAACTTGATTGTTATAACAGAAACAGCAATGTTAAAACATATTAGAAGAACAACACATGCTGTATTGCTATTAAGTTCCCCAAATGCTCTTTCTTTAGTGCTGTGACTATAATATATTCAAAGCAGAAATATATGCTTCATTACTTGTAGAGGTGTTGGCGCTTGCTGCTTTATAGCCAGGAAGAAATAATAGATCATAAAGAACAAGAATGTGTGAAGGAATGAAAAGCAGTAACTAAATATATATGTTTATACACAAATGCAAACCACAATAAGGATACATATACACCTGTTTTAAACATATACATGTACACCATTTATGTAGAAAGCCTTCAGAATGCGGATATGATTATTCTTAAATGTCCAGGTTTTGTGAAAATGTTGAACATGCTAAGGATATAAGATGTAAACACATGTTGATTTTACATTTTGAGCAGCAGAACTGATTAACTACTCTGTGAATATAGTCTGGGGTGGACAATAAAGAACTGAAACTGTTCAGGCATTTATTATGCAGCATGCTTTCAGAAAGGGCAGCTTTCATTTATAAATCATTATAAACTCACTAGCTAACTGTAGTTAGGATAAAATATTTTGATTCTGCCTTTCTTAGTGCTGAAGTGGTAAGAATATATATTCTTAGTGAGCGACAGCATTTTCAGCAGCTTACTCTGTTAGCACACAGAATGGCTAACTAAATCCTGTAAAAATCTGGGCAGCCAGCATTATTCCTTGTATTCCAACCCCAATGATTATTGTTTTTCCTTTATGTTTATAACTAATGGAGGACTTCCCAGGAAGAGGCGCCTCTTGCAAAGGAATGTGCAAATACCAATACATTGTTGGTCCCACTCTGAGGAGCATGCAGTGAGTGGTAACCGAACAAAAAAAGGAGGGAAGGGGAGGAGGAGGGGAAGGACAGGGAAGGGGAAGGGGAAAGAGAAGGAAAAGAGAAAGGGAAGAGAAAGGGGGAAAGAGAAAAGGGAAAAGAAAGGGGGAAAGGGAAACAAAGGCAAAACTAAAGATGAAGGCAAAGGTGAAGACAAAGGAAGGGAAAGAAGGATCACAGAAAGGTGTTGGTAGAACTCTTGGAACAGAAGATATGAAGGCCTAGTAAGGAGAAATACGAACAAATTATGAAGAAAAGAGTGGGAAAATTTTTTAGCAAAGAGGTACTTAGAAAAAGGTGTAGGTCAAAATGCTGAAATACTCTGAAGCAAGGATTCCTCTACCTGAGATTTACAAGTGTCAAGTGTAGTGAAGTAGGCACATCTTAAGTGTGATTCATCTGATCTGTGTTACATTAGGTTCCTTGATAAGAATTTATGCAAGAATGTACTTATTGCCATATCAGTTGACCTTCTGAATCAGTAGCTTTCCTGAAAACTGGAGATTTTTCAGCTTTATCACATAAAGAGCTTTTTTAATTCAGACCTGGAGTGAGGTTCTCACAGTGGAGACCTGGACCGAGGCTCTCACGATGCTCTTCACATTTATTTACCCTAAATTTCTTCAGAAATGAGTTCAGAGACTTAACGCTTTTAGTCATTTGCAAATAAGCCTGCAGGAAAATACAGTTCATGCTTCTGCATGTCTAGAATGCCTTCATCGAGTGGTCCTGTATTAAGAGTTTGTAATTTGTAATACTCATCTCTTTCTCAGAAAATCAACAAGTCGAAAAATACACCATTTTAACTCAAACTAACTCCTTCCCACTCTGCTACTGTTATTGTATCATGAGCAATATATCAGAAACTCCTGACTTTGGACATTAGGCTATGCTTGAGATTTCTTTACAGACTCAAAGCCTCTTTGGATTTTTGTATCAACCACCAGTTTTGACCAGTTCAAAATCTCTAGTATCTAATTCCTCAGAAATAGATTTTGTTAGTGAATTTTGTACTTATTCTGCTGAAATGGGACTGCTCAAACACGTATTCTGAAGCCAGGTATTTTAAGAGTTGTATTTTTATTTCCTCTTGCCTATAGTATCACTTCCAGCCATCTAAAAATTAGAGGTAAACGATTCATATTATTAAACTTGTCTAAAGTAAATAATGAGCATAAACTAGTGTCTTTGGAAACTCAGTGGAATCTGCCGCTGGCAATTCAGAACATCCTGAAAGAAATGTCTAAAATACAGGATTTCCCCCTCTGGCGACACTCAGTTCTTTTCATTGTTGTTTAAGAGTCAAACTTAGACCATAGGAGTTTAAGTATGACTTATACTAGGGACTCGATTTTTAGAAGTGAATCCCATCCCTAACTCTAGCTACAAATACTGCTGTTCCAATTTTGTGTAATTTAAACTCATTTTGCAAAGATAAAGAGTCAGATGAGCATGGCAGCAGAGCAAGGCTCAAAGCAAAGCTGAAGGAATTACAATTTGGTTTCAGGTTAACATTAATGCTTTTTTCTGTCTTTATTCTTTCCAAACAGTCTCTTCTGTTTCTCTGATCTTCTTACTTGCTTGTTAGATACTAAGATGGCTTCAGTGGTGTATGACAATTGCAGCTATAAAAAAGCCTAGTGAAGCATATGTGAATACAAACAGTCATCTTAGTGACACTAATAATAAAATATAATGCTAGTGAAGCCAAAAATGTACTACACAATTTTATAATACACTTTGATTTTACATATGTGAATTAAGGACAGTGTGTATAATGAATGTACTGAAAACTTTACATTTAAAATTTCTCTTTTTTTTTTTTTTTGTACACAAAATGTTTCAGCTGCTGAAATCTGAAGTAGAGTTGGGTTCTCAGTGTTCCACTAAACTTTCAGTGAAATATTTCAACATAACATTAAAAGAAGAATGGTACTAGAATAAAAACTGATGGGTTTTTTTATATTATTTGACTTTATTTCAGAACCTCTGTGTGACACCTGTGGCTAATAACACAGAGTACTGACATTTATTTTCTCTTTCAGAAGTAAAATTATTTGCATATTATTTTTATTCAATGTTTTATGATAGTGATTTCAATATAGAAAAATGGATCAAGAGGCAGCCCTGAAAAAGGAATGTTCCTGAGTAGTTCAAATGGTGATAACTCACAGAGCACTGTGTTCAGTGACCGTTTTCATAATTCCTGTAACTGGTTCCAGTGTTTATGGAAAAGTGAATGTTTTGCACTTTTTCTAGAAGGTGCCACTAGGGAAAAGTCCTCTAGGTTTGATCAAACATGTTTGAACGGCATGTACAAGTACTTTCCATGTTACAAATCAGCATCAGGATCCTCTAAAACAGAAACTACTTTATATGATAGTTCTTTTTAGGTAGTTACACAACTAATTGAAATGTTAAACTTGAGCAGGCTCACTGAACTGAATAATAACTAAAATTAGTGAAAGCATGCCTAGGGCAAAGTGTAGCTTCTTACATCTCTTTCAGCTTTCAGTTTGGCTTTTTCTTTTGAAAGTATGAGAACAACAAAATCACATTTGCAAGACTATGTAAAATACAGACTTGTGAGACTGCTTTTCCACAGTGATGTTATTCCTTTTCAACACCGCTTCCTGGTATTTATCATTGCTGGTTACTGAGAAGTTATCTGGGAATCTATAGCTGTTCTATTTTATTTATGTAGAAAATCTCCCACTTTAAAGCATACACATCTACACCAAGAAAAGGAACTGTTGTGATAATAGCTTATAATGCACATAGATTGTGATAATAGCTTATAATGCACATAGGTTAAGAAAAACAGAAAAAAGCATATGTTGTAAGTAATTATCAGTAGTAAGTATTTACTCTCAACTGCAACTCCAAATACACTGATTTTATGTCTATGTCTTAAGAGCCAGTATAGACAGCTGAAGATCTGGGGAAAAAGTGAAGAAATGCAAACAAAAAAATGTTATAACTACTAAACTCAAAGGAAAACAATCTACTAGAATTTGCAGCTGAAGCTAAACCAGTGCCTAGGAAAGGATCAAAATGCAGCTGGATTTCAGCATCCAGTGTATGTGGGTATAGATATTTCAGTAAAACTGAAGTCCAAAGATTAACCTAATCTCTACTTCATAATTTTTTATTTTTATCTAGTGACTTTCAAATGCAGAATATATGCAGTGGCAGTGGTGGTTTTTAATCTAAGACTTCCAGTCATGATTAGTTGGAGAAAGCCTAGAAAACTGATCTTCACTAGGAATATTGTTGAGTTTGAGACATAGAGTCATAGAATAGTTTGGGTTGGAAGGAACCTTTAAAGGTTATCTAGTCCTGCAATGAACAGGGACATCTTCAATGAGATCAGGTTGCTCAAAGCCCCATCCAACTTGACCTTGAATGTTTCTGGGGATGAGACATCTACCACAGTAGTTTACAAGGTGACTTTGGGAGACACTGAGTGGACTACTAAGTATGGTCAAAATAAATGAATCCAACAATAGTGAAGGGAAATAAATAGATCAGGGGAAACTACCGAATTTTCTGTATAGGCTGTGTGGCAAAATAAGAAATTTAAACTATACACCTCCATGAAAAAATATCTGAAGGCGAAGAATCTGATTAAATCTAGTCTTCAAAATCTCATGCTATAGCTCAAATTGAAATCAAGTGTTTGAAGTCAGAATAACAATGCATCTTGTTGTACGTGCATTCAAGTCACATTGAATAATCTCTTTACCTGATATTGCTGGAGGGCTTCATTTTATCTACAGTAGCAAAGGAAAGGAAGAAGGAAAACCTAGTTATTTCTAAATATTCGAATAAACTTTACTAACAGTTTTAAAGAAAGGTTATATAACTATGTAATTATTTAATCATTAAAAAAAAAATTAGAGAAATCTGGTTTTTCCAATTACTTTAGTGAACCATGAGATCAAAACAAGCAGTAGATGCTGCTGACTTTCTACATCATTCTGAATTGATCCTTTATTAATTGTTACAGCCATACTCCAGTATGGATAAACCTGTGGTGGAAGGCATCATGGTTGTGCATATGTGGGAATCACTTGAAGAAATCGTAGATACTTCTTATGCAAAACAGAAAGCATACATATTTTCACAAGATTTTATCTGTGTGATCAAATAAGTGTTGTTTGCTCAAGTATGAAAATTCCTTAAGCTTCAATGCTCCAGAAGCTTGTTTCACTCTCCAGTTTAATCTTGTGTTCAGAGCAACATCAAAAGTTTTTATTCTGGGAGATTTTAAAGTTTTATTTTTCTAAGCATTTGTTTGCCTATTGGTTAAGAAAAGTTAAATGTAAAATTACTATATTTTAATTAGTAAAATGTAATATCTCTGCACCGGAGATGCAGGATGCCCTTATTCTACTTACTTTCATCAAAAATTGTAGTTATTCAAGAACACATAATTAGCTTGTTTTAATCTTATCATTTTCAGAGGCATACTACAGTAATTGGCTTTCTTTCCTCTCCTTTTTAGTTAGAAGATTGCTAAAGGATCAATGGAGAATACATTTTTCTATTTTGCAGCATCAATTACGGTGACCCTGGGTGTAAATTTATTGATTTTTCTTATTAGAAGATTATCACCAGTTATTCACAGCATGGTGTTTATTAATTAGTAAGGAAAATAAAGATTAATTTGTGAAAAATCTTCCTTTTAAGTTCTCTACCTAGCGCATTCATAGCTATATGAGATCTCCTAATTGTATTCTGTCTTCATGAACTACCATGTACTATTTCATTCCCTATTCTGTTTGGTTTTATCTGTCATTCTGAAAAAAAGTTACAGAATTATGTCAGCTACAGTTCTGAGGTATAAAAATTGTCCATTTGGGCTATTGACCTGCAGAAGATATACAAATCTCCTGCACTTTATGGTCATAATGGCTGCTTTATTCTGAGAGGAAATTAATTGGATGGAATGGAATGCTAAACCCGAAAGCATCCAAAAAAAAAAAAAAAAAGAAAAAAGAGGAAAAAAAAAGAAAAGGAGAACATAAGAGTAGGAAACAGGCACTTATTATCTCCTAGACGCAGCTCAACCTTCCTGTGATCTCTGCCAGGTAGATAGAGTGAAATCAGATTTTTGCTTAAGTCTTACTAATCAGAATTATACAGGGATCAGGAAAAGGAGAGGAAAAATGAGTAGATTATTCTTTTTTTTTCCATTGGTCTTTTCCAATGAATTTGATTCCTCCTCAGTAATTTTTTTAATAAATAAGGAGTTATCCCAGCTAAGACCTGTATTCTACCTGTGGATGGGGAATCTTGGCACCCCATTCCATGATACATTAGTAAGTGGGTGAATGGAAGTAGATGACATATTTAAAAGAACATACAATAATTTTTTTCCCCGTGGAGCACATGACTAATAACATATTTAAGATGTGTGAATAGCATTTGAATTAAAATTTAATACCTCATTTGTAGAGCCCTGTTAAGTTAAAATAATTTTATCTATCAAGACAAAATGCTCTGAGATTATTTATCAATTTATAGCAATTACAACAAAGAAATTATTTTTTAGTTCAAAAAGAGAGCACCAAAAAAGCTAATAATTGGCCAGGTGCTGTGTTTCAAATTCATGTATGGGAAGAACAATAATTTGTAAAAGAAGATATTAATAATATTTTGAATAGGATACCCATAAAATATAGATATCCAAGAATTTATCAATAATTTTTGGGTTTGAGGTTTTTTTATTGAGGGGGGAAATTCTCTAACTATTGATATAAATATTCTTTATCTAGGTCTTCTTACAGTGTGAATTCTAATAATAATAATGTGAAGAAATCATTTCAGTTTCAACAATTCAGCCTTTCCAGCAAAGATACAAAATCTTTCTGGAGTTTTGCTTGAATAAAAGTCCAGCACAAAGGACATATAAGTATAAACAATATTTAATATAGAACAGTAAATCACTATTCAGTTGAATAATTGTATGTGAAAACCAGTAAAAGATAGTTTGTAATAATACTAAATTCAGTCTTGAAGTAGACACATAGGATCTTATATTTAGCAGCAACAGGGGACATTGCTGTAATAAATTTTTATTCCTTTTATCAAGTACTAAGATGGTAATTCAGTCCTGAGGTGTCAGCAGAACCTTCTGGTGGAATCAAATCCTATATGTTATTGGACATGTTAACATTAAGGTTACCATTGTCTATGTATTTTCCACATTGTATTTTGCTTGGTTTGCTAATCAGAATGAGGTGTTTGTGCAGAGCTCTGAGGGTCAAAGTTAGCCATATTCTATTACATACATCATTACCAACATTATTGATTCTTGAAGTGGATTTTTTTTCTTTTCATCTAAATACATTATTATTATTGATGATTATGTGAAAAGCAAAAGGTAGATGTTGATTTCTGACTTGCTTTATTCATGCAATATAGTCAGTAGAGTTAACATTAAAATCTCCATTAACCTCAGCAGTATTAATATTGATGGTTTCATAGAATATAATGATAGATGTTGACTCACCAAGTACAAGTTTGTTTTTATAAAATGCACATGGAAATGTTATTTTATTATAGTCTTCATAACTTATCATAGAATCATTTAAGGTTGGAAAAGACCCTCAAGATCATCCAATCCAACCTTTGATCAAACATTATGACAACTAAACCATAGCACTGAGTACCATGTCCACTCATTTCTTGAACACTTCCAGGAATGATGACTCCACCACCTCCCTGGGCAGCCCATTCCAATGCTTAACCACCTTTTTGGTGAAAAAATTCTTCCTGATGTCTAACCTGAACCTTCCCTGGCACAGCTGAAGACTATTTCCTCTTGTTCTGTTGGTAGTTTCCTGGGAGAAGAGACCAACCCCTGCTTCACTACAACCTCCTTTCAGGTAGTTGTAGAGAATGGTACACTGAGCTTCCTCTTCTCCAGGCTAAACACTCCCGGGTCCCTCAGCCACTCCTCATGTGACTTTACATCAGCTCTGTTGCCCTTCTCTGGACTCACTCCAGCACCTCAATGTCTTTGTTGTAGTGAGGGGCCCATACTCAAGGTGTGGCTTCACCAGGGCTGAGAACAGGGGGGAAATCCCTGCCCTAGTCCTGCTGGCCACACTATTTCTGATACAAGCCAGGATGTCATTGGCCTTCCTGGTCACCTCGGCACACTGATGGCTCATGTTCTGCCAGCTGTTGACCAGCACCCCCAAGTCCTTTTCCACCAGACAGCTGTCCAGACACTCATCCCCACTCAGCCACTGTAGTGCTGCATGGGATTGTTTTGACCCAAGGGCAGTACCCAGTACTTTGTTGAATCTCATGCTGTTGGTCTTGGCCCATTGATCCGGCCTGTCCAGATCCCTCTACAGAGCCTTCCTACCCTCCAGTAGATTGACACTCCAGCCCAGGCTGGTTATCTGTGAACTTACTGAGGGTAAGATCCCCTCTTCCAGATCATTGATAAAGATATTAAACTGGACTGGCCCCAGTGGGGAATTCCCACTAGTGATTGGTCACCAACTGGATGTAACTCCATTCACTACCACTCTCTGGGCCCAGCCATACAGACAGTGACCATAGAGTAATGTCCTCAAATGGAAGGGATAGTCAAACACTGGAACAATACAATTAAAAGAGTGAAATATCTTTTTTTCAGAGGAATAGGCTAAAAAAATATCAATGTACAGGTATTCTTGCTTCAGTTAAGAAAGATGAATTTGATGACTTTATAGATCTTGGGGACCATTCCAATTCTACATCACTAGGAACTGACATATGCTTTACAGAAATCAGTTTCTAAATTCTCATTAATTCAGTAGTGCTAATGAAGCTTTTAATCCACTTCTCTGTCTCCATTTAGAAATAGCCTAGATTTTTAAACTTCTTACTCTTAGTTGAGAACATAAGAAATTCAAAACGAATTGTAAATTGTTCT
This sequence comes from Chiroxiphia lanceolata, assembly GCF_009829145.1. Taxonomy (NCBI): domain Eukaryota; kingdom Metazoa; phylum Chordata; class Aves; order Passeriformes; family Pipridae; genus Chiroxiphia; species Chiroxiphia lanceolata. The sequence goes on from NC_045638.1 coordinate 53,614,393, forward strand.
TGGGCAATACTCAATGTGGAACTGTTACACCAAGATGAACAGATGGCATATTTTACAAATCTATTTATTAGGAATAAAGATCTACAAATAGTATTTTCTAAGTGGTAGATGAAAAACATAGCATAAATGGTAACCAGAATCTCACTGTAATATTTACGTGTTTAAAATTTGTAGTATAAGAAATACTTTATTTCAAGTAAGCATAAAAAGGTCCTCAAGTAACTGCAAACATACAAGTCCTTTGTAGAATCTTCTCACTGACATAGAAGTCTGATGTCCAAACCTGATCTTCAAAATTGCTTCAAATTGGCTTCAAAGACAATAAGAATGGAAGGAAAGGATTTTTGTTTTTTTCCTAATCAGGAAGACTTATACATTTACTCTTATATAAAAGCAAAACATCACTATCCACTAAAGATAAAAATGAAAATTTGTCTTCTTCCAGTGCAAAGATCAGTATTACAATGTCTCAATATTTAATGGAATATACTGTGGTAGGTAAAAGACTTTTATTCAGGATAAACAATTTTGTAGTAGTTTGGTAACTTTTCCAAACATAAGAGGCTTTTAGAAAATACCAAGTGTCTAAGAATACATGCAGATATTCAATACTGCTCTTCTTTCTTTATAAATGACATGACAATCACTTTGGAAAGCAGGAAAATTGGAAAACAGAAGGAGATATGAGAAAAGATGCCTCACTTGATCACTGTCTTTGGGAATATAGATGTAATATTTTATTGTTTCATGTGCAGTAAGTGATTGCAATTAATGTTTTCCTAAAGATGACTGCAGTGTAGATTACACTTACAATTATACAGAACTTCTCAACAGCTTCATCTAGCTCTAAATTGGGAAGCTCATAAAATCAATGACCATAAACTAAAAATACAGATAGTCTGCAAAAAGAGGTAATAAAATTACACAAAAAAAGTCTATAAAATTGGGTGGTCTTGAAGAAAGTATTCTTGTAAAAAAAAATCGTAGAAATATTGAAATATTTTATACTCTTTTCCATCTAAAAATTGCATTATTTTAAGTCAAGTTCCACTGAATTTAGGAAGTTTAGGCATAATATGAGGCAAAAGGAAAGACAAGTAAATCCACGATGAATCTTTTTGTGGACAGAGATATTTAATACATATAATTATTGTGGTTTTCAGCTACTAAGCCTCCATCTTAGGATGGAAGATTACTACAGACCTAATTTAAAAAATTATTAGAGGTACATAGGCTCTTAACTCATTGTCAACAAGGGACTTAAATACCTGTGAGAATCTGGACTGAAGTGGTAAGTTCCTATCAGATCTGGAAAAAAAAAGCACCTCAGAAACTTAATTGTTTTGATATTATTTACGTTGGTTTGTGTTTAGGAAGAACTAATGTGTTCTTCATCTGATAGCACATGCCCCTTTTTAAATAAATTTTCCCTGAGGTGCCACCATCTAGACCAACCTCCAGCTTCAAGTAGGATTATCACCAACACTTTATCATCCTGCTGGCTGGCTCAAAAGGTGGAGATGCCACAACTGCTGTAGGTAATGTCTGCACGAAGTTCATTGAGGAACTCTTTTCCCAGACAATCGGTCCTTTGGCTAAAATTCCCAGTCTAACTGCACAGGGTGGGCAGTTTGTCCCTGAGATCCCAACATATTTTCTTTTGAAATCAATTAACTCTCCTCGCTGTCTTTCTCTTCTGTCCCAGCAGCTTCCTGAAGGATTTGAAGTCTGTTCTTATTAAGTCCAGAGATGTAACCCCGTGCTCATCTTTCCAGCTTTCCTGGAAAGGAAGATAGATCAGCTAACAGCCCTAGTTGCTGTCTCTGAGAGTATCTGTGACATCTCTGTAAGTAGTGGATCAGAAGGACCATTATCCCTGTTTGGCCCCCCTAGTAATTGAGAAATTCGGGAAGTTGTCACCCACATGGCCTAGAGACTTCCAGGACCACTGACATAGGTGTGTGCTGCTCTCTGAGAGTTAGCACAGGTCACGCAGAGTTCAGAACAGCTGCTTTAGATATTTGGTTGATATGGTTTAGGACGTAAGAGCATTTAACGGTGAGGATGTCAACTATTTCAATCAAGTGTCCTTGTAGCCAAAAAATGAATGCTTCTGGGCAGTTATTTTTTAGAGCAGACTATTAAGCTATTGTGGTTTTAGAGCAAATCATGCTGATTTTTGAACAAAAATACTGCCATTCAAAAGTTTAAAAATGTCTAAATTTTCTTTCTCTTCTGAAAAGCTGTCTAATGAAGGACTGATACATATAGTGTCTCTAAGTGGCACTTAGACAAGAAAAGTATTTTCAGCTAAACTGAGTTCCTAGAAACACAATTCAATATAAAAATAGTTACTATTTTTACTGGTGCCATCAAATTTTGTAAAATGATAATGACCAATGTTTTCACTATTGAGTTTAGTGATCATTTTGCAGATTGCAGCATAAATCTAGGAAATGCATTAGATTTGTATTTTTATTTTTTATAAAATGTTATAATTTAAATAACTGAAAAAAAAGACTATGAAGACAATGTTGTTGCCTAACTCTTTTGACAAAAATATTCAAGGGTGGCTTCTTCTAGTTATTATCCCTGAACTGTTGCCAAAGTCAGTTCCAGTCTGGATTATCTACTGTACCATGTGCCTGTAATTCAGTGTAGACTTGTGAAGGGGTTACTCTAACATGCACATTAGCCTACACAGAAAATGTGATTGCTCTTGAATCAGTGATCTTCACTCTCAGTGTTCATTTATGCATTGCTAAGTTGTACTCCTAACAGGATACATATTGTGATCAAGAAGTTGCTGTGTTTTCCAGTAGTTATTGAATAATATTGATTAAATGAAAAAAATGAAATTAAAATTAAATTTAATTTAAAAAAAATTATTTTAGATGTACTGTCTGCACAGTTATCTGGAAAACTGGGAGCAAAATAAGAAGGGCTGGGGAAGGAGAAATACTGAAAGCCTTTTTTCATACTTCACATTCGGGATCAAGGACTTTATATGGCTGATTTCCAGTATTGGAACAAAGGTTTACTTGCCACTTGGGTTTTCCTGTTCACATTCAAATCCAAGCAGGGATGGAAGATATAGAGTAACAGGCAGTACCTTTTCTAAAGTTAGTACTTAAGCATTAGCTTACAGAAACATTTTCTTTCTCTGGAAATGTCCTCTGTAGCAATTGCAGCCTATGCAAGGTAAATCTGATAATCCTATTTTTGGACCCCAATGGATGGGGGTTGCCAGTTGGGCTGCAAGTTATGTACTCTCTAAGGGTTCAGCATTACTAAGATGCAGAGAGTTCTGTCCAATCCTAAAAAAGTTACCCTGAATAAGCCTATAGTCTGGCATATATGACATTATTTTCTGTTTAATTTAACTCCATCTGAATGAGGTTTTGGCATGGAAAAAGTCAACTATACTACCTGTGCCAGGGTAGCTCTTCATGTGAAGCCCACATTAAGACATGAAGAGAAGTGTACTGGACTTTGAAAAGTAAACTATGATTTAGAAGAAATTAGGTGGTATGAAATACCATCATGGGTGTCGCATTGCAAAGATCATTCTTTACTCTTTAAAAATTATTGAAATGCGGTCTGAGATTTACACTGATAACATTCCTGTTTAGTTTATCCTTTAAAAATTAACTTTGTTGTTCAAGAAGATTGGAGATGATCCATACATTCATAATTTTTAATAATACTTTTAAAATAAAAAGTAAATGAGTTTAGGTGAGTCATTCATAGCTTAGTTGTTTTGTTGATCACAGCATTGCCAATAACAGAACAGAAATTGTGATTTTAGAGCAGAAATTGCTCTGTGCAAAATGATAACTCCCTGCTCTTTTTCTTTCGACAAAAGTAATGCCCTTAGCTGCATGGGTGCTGACATTCCCAGAAAAATGGTTAAAATGGATTGCTTTGCTTTATAGGAAGTGAAGAAGCTTTCCTTATTTTCCTGCCAAAAGAATAGCTTGCAAAAGTCTTCATTTTTGCCATCCTCTGGGTCTATTCATACCTTGCATAAATGGAAAAATAAGAGTTAATATAATGAATAAACTGAAGGTAATCACTGAATTAATGAGGTAGTTGCAAATTAATTAGCTCAATAGAGTTAGACCACTTAAACCAGGTCTGAATTCAGCCTACTTTGTTTAAATAAATCTTAGAAATAAATTGCATCCAAAAGAAACAAACCAAATAACTCTAATAAATAAGTAAATTAACTAAAGAACTTTGATGATAATAGATATCTATGGCAAGTACAACATGTTACCTTAATGACTATCTTCTTGGTATCAATTTTTAGGGGTTTGGGTTTTTTCAATTGACCTAATTTATTTTCAGTCTCTGTACTTTACATACTATCATTTCCAGAATGAATCTGCTTGAATTGATCCAGGATGTCTCTGAATTTATTTAAAGTGTATATTCGAAAGACAGGAGAGTAAAACTTTGTCTTTTACCCACTAAAAGTGTTTCTCTGACTTTTAAGAAACCAAAACAAATGTTTAAAGTAGGATATATACAGTCCCTCAGAGAGAAATAACATAAAAAAGGACTGCAGAAACTGAGGCACAAAGGAGAAAACCAATTTATGAATACATGCAAGAGCTTTTCTTTCTTCGAGTAAATTTCATAATATTTAAATGCGCCTTTCAGCATTAGCAGTAGACTAATTCCATTATCATAATTTATTAACCAGATCTTTTGTTCTGCGTAGTAATACACTGTGTTTCCATGCTGTGTATTTTTTATCCTGTGACCTAATTTGCGTAAAAGGAAACTCTTATAACTCCCCTGTTGTAATGAATAAAATGTTAATGAAGAACTACAGAGAAATCCCCTTTGCATTAGTTCCTTATTCCCAGGAACATCATCATAAATTTGTTTGCCTGGTTCTGACAATGGTAGTGATGTTCAAGCTGTGGAGAAGCAATAGTTACACTAAATGGTTCTGATGGAAAAGTTAAAGATATTCAAGGCATTGTCATCAGGGATGGACTATTGGAATTTATCTTTTGGAAGAAGAACCTGATGGATTTGGCCACAATCCAGTTGGATTTTTTAAAAGCATTTGTTATCTGCATTGATAACTGCATTATGAAGAGCCTTTTCAGAAAATGTAAATTAAAACAAGAGTTGTAAAGAAAGGTTTTTTTCTTCAGTGCATGGAAAATTGTAGATTAGTGCACTTCTCTGCTGTGTATTGGTTATTTTATTGAACAATTACTGGCAATGACAGAATGCTAGAAGTATTAAAGTGTATTAAAGTATATGATTTATATTAAAGAATATAAATCATTTTGTGTTTACAGTGATTATAGATCACTTGTTAGTAAGTACAATATTTATTTCATTAGAAATTGCCAGGTTCTGTTACTCTTTACAGACTAGATGGAATGTTAAATCATATAGGATGATAATATTAATAATTCTATTGCGTTTAAATAATTCAACTTTTATTAAGAAACAAAATATACATTAGCTATAAATTGTATTCTAACTACTCTATCAATATTAGTACAGAAATTTGAAGGTGTGTATGTTCATTATAAATTGTACTAGTTTATGGTCTTACTGTCTGACACTTCTGGATTTGCTTCAGACAGCTCTTTGGAACTGAGGCAAACTCCAGTCCTGAGGCACTCATATCTCTAAATGTCAGAGAATTTGTCATTTACCCTTCTCTGTAGATTAAGAAACTAATTTTAGCACAAAACGGTTCTTTCTTTACAAAGGTCTGACTTGCAGGTCATGTCATTTGAATTGCTGATGTAATCATAAGAATACATGTGCAATTGTCTTAACACATTCTAAGGTTTTTATTTTTAAATAAATATTCCTTAAGTTTTTCTAAGATGGAGAATTACAGCCATTAAGATTATCAGTTCAGACAGATATAAAAGCTTCTATGAGAAAAACTGTGTACAAACCTCTATCAGTTTTTGTATGGTAGTATTTCATGTTCCCGGTCTTTGTGTTACATGAGAAGTACTTCAAACGTAATAAGCACAATAAGTGACAAAATGGATCAGCTTGCAGGCAGCTGTTTGCCTGCTTCTGTTCTTCGCAGTACAGTATGACTTCAGTGGGTCATGGGTTTGCTTACTCAGCACGAGTGACTGGTCCTGTTCTTCTAAAATAGCTATGCTGACGCTCTTTTCAGGAAAATGGTAAGGGAATTTCAGCTTTTACTCTGTATAACCTTTTGTTCATGAATTTCTTTTCATAATGACAGTCAAACAGTAAGTACACAAGACATCATACTTCTAAAACACAAATATATTTGAAATTTAAAATAAATTAAATATTAAAACAAACATATTATTTTTATGCTGCCTTGAACTTTAACTGCATATACTTATAGAATCAAATTATATTCCACGCTTTCTCCAACTTTTCTGCCAATTTCTTTCCTCAGATTGGAATCATAATAAGTATAAAACATAGGTGGGTCGTGATTTAACCCCAGCTGGGAACTAAGTACTATGAAGATGTTTACTCACTCCCTCCCACCCTGGTGAGGAGAGTTAGAAAGAAAAGGTGAATCTGGTGGGTTGAGATAAGGGTTTAATTTTGTAATAGAAACAAAAAATTATAATAAAAGCAACAACAACAGTAATAGTAATGATAAAGAGAGGAAGAGAGCATAGCAAAGCCCAACATAAACAAGGGATAGACAATACCACTGCTCACCATCCACTGATCAAAACCCAGCCTATCTGCAAAGAGTAATCAGAGCGTCTCAACCAGTTTATAAACTCTCCCCAGTTTATATACTGGGCATGATGTCCTATGATATGAAATATCTCTGGCCAGTTCAGGTCAGCTGCCTTGGCCATGCTCCCTCACAACTTCCCTTGCACCTCCTCACTTGCACAGCATGAGACACTGAAAAGTCCTTAAATTAAGGTTAAGCACTACTGAGCTACAACCAAGACATCGGTGTGTTATCAACATTATTCTCTTGCTAAATCCAGAAAACCACTGCACTATAATAGCTCCTAAGAAGAATAGAAACTCTATCTCAGACTAATCCAGGACAAGGTGTTGTATGAAAATGTGTAAAAAAGAATTCTCTTTATCTGCCTGAGAAATCCAAAAACTTTTGTTGATTCAGTATCTGTTAAAAACCTGTATTGGATCAAGAGAAGTGTTCATCACATCATCAGACGACAAGAGATATCACAACAGTGATATATATCTAAACTCTGTTTGTCCAGTCAGACCACCCCTCCCGTAGCTACTTAGATATCCCCTTAATAAGAGTGCTTAGGTTGTTGGGACTGATACATTAGAAAAATAATTCAGAATCTTAGCTAGTGATTTACACCGAGGTCAGCAAAAGTTGTAGAAAGCTGAAATGCAAAAGTGAAATGAAGTTTCATTTCAGCAAAAATTGCAGTCCTGAGGCCTTAACTAACCTTTATTTTTTTTTCACCTGAAAGACCACAGCACTTTGAAAAGCACTTCAGAAATCTTCTGGGCTTCCTCTTCTGCTTCAGTTTATTCTCTATTGATTTTGAGAGCTCAATGACTTGAGCTCAGCCCTGGTTTCTTCCTGCTAGGTCATAGACTGGAGTTTGGCTTCCACAAAGGGAAGCAGCAATTTCTACTTATTTTATGATTTAGAATAACAGAGGGAAGTCCACTTTTTACCAGTAATTTTGTATGGGAACATTCACTTGGGACTGGGGTGTTATAGGACCAATTCACTTCCTTGTCTGGGAGGGTTCCAACCCTTACCTTGTGCCTCCTTGGAGACTGTCCTTTGTCTAGCCTGCTCTAGAATAGCTGACAGGTTCCCCATGAAGGCCATGTGAAAGATTAGTTTTTAACTAAATATAAGGGGTAAAGAAATCTGAGGGGGAGGAAGGGTAGATCTTGTGTTGTGATCCAGTTTGAAAAATCTGCAAGACAGCAGAAACTGGTAGTTTGTGTGTTTAAGTACATGCAGATTATATCTTCTGGATGATATTTTTTTTTACTGTCCATATTAATACAGGTTTGTTTAAGAGAGAGCAGAGAATTTGCTGGGATCAGTCGTGCAAGAGGAAGTTCAGATTGTACGTAAAGAAAAGGTTCTTGACTGAGAGGGTGGTTGGCCACTAGAACAGCCCCCACAGGGAAGTAGTCATGGCACAAAGCCTGTCAGAGTTCGCAGAGCGTCTGAATGATGCTCTTAGTCATATGGTTTATTATTACATAGTAAGGTGAGGATCAGGGTGTTGCACTCAATGGTTCTTCCAACTCAAGATATTCTATAATGTAGCTGAAAAAGTAATAATTAATAGAATTTGAATTGGGTTAATATTATTGCTATGAAATTACTGATGTGTTGCCTAAAAGACCAAGGGAAAAAAAATTCCAGGCCCAATTAGGTAGGAGATAAGAAAGCAGAAAGCTTTAATGAGCCTCCATGCTTTGGGAATACAAAAGCGCCACGTGCGCCTTTGATCCAGGTGCTACAATTTTATAATGATGTCCATCCAATCCTCAATTCTCCCCCATTCTGCCCTTCCGTACACCCCATTGGGAATTGAGTCTGGGGGAGTTTGGGACCCCTCTTTCATCGTCTTCGTCTTCATCACAGCACGTACAGTCCTTGGAGGCCCTCCAAAGTCCTGGATTTGAAGGCTGTTGTCCATGTTTACATTCCTGGGGCAGGCGTTAAGGTGCTTTCTGCAATTCTACGTTGAAAGGAAGACTAAACAGCTAATGGACTTTGAGGGATTGATATGGGAAGGGGGTTTGATACATACAACAATTAGGCTACTGCTGTTACTTCTACTGGAAAATACTGACAGAAGATATAACATCATAAGAAACATAATACAGCTACATTTAAAATCTACATTCACTACATAACTACTTCTAAGGTCAATAAAAATTAAAAAATAAAAAATTCTAAGGCAACAGATGTGATAAGATTGGATAACTCAGTAGTATTCTACTTATAAAAAAAAAAAAAAATCCAGTGGTTAATTTTCTTCATTTGAGTTTGCTAGAATTAGCCTTTTATAATCTAAGACTTCACTTCCTGTTTTTGGTGTGAGTACTGCCTGTATACAGGGATAGAAATGTACCAACTAACTGTAGGAAAAAAATAAATATTAAACCAAAAAATTACTATGGCATAAGTTTTGATTAACTACTATGAAACTGCAGATAGAGAAACTATGCTAATAGTTTTTTATCTATTCTGAACTAACAAGTCAATCAGATCCTTCCAACTCAAACCATTCTGTAAGCTGACTTTTTCTGAAAGTCATTTGGTGCTTTGCTTCCATCTGCAGCTATTGGAAGACTGTATTACTTCTGATGGCTAAAAGGCTTTACCTAACTTTCAAAACAGCTTTGTGTGGTGGATTGATTCTGGTTGCACAACAGGTGATCACCAAGTCAATTTATTATTCCCCCTCCTCAGCTGGACAGGAGAGAGAAAAATATATCTAATGGCTTCTGGGTGGTACCAAAACCTTGCCATGCACACCCAATACACCCTGTTTAAAATTCATGCATATTCACTAATTCTTGTGGCAAGAACAAGTTTTATCATAAACAACATCCCTCCCCTGATTTTTGTGTCCATTTCCATTAGCCTGCATATAAAAAATTAGCACATACATTTTTCTGCATTCACTTTATTAGAACTACACAAACAAAACTCTCTATTTTCTTGTAGTAGGTTTTTAGTTAGGCCTATAAGAATTCAGTTGCATTGTTTTTAAAGAACTTGGGTTAAACAAATATGCCAGAAAAATCCCCACTAGTGTCATTTATGAATAAATTGTTCTCTACCTTCACTGAAAAACTTTTCTTGGTGCATTCTGAGTTTAGATAATATACCTAGGCTTGGTGCATTCTGAGTTTAGATAATATACCTAGGCCTCTATGGCTATGTCTCCAGCATTAAAAATATCTCCTTCAAGAAATAAGCCCTTATGTGCAGACTAAGTGTTCACGCCTAATCCATTCTAGACTGGATTTCGTATGCCCACAGTGAACATTCTTTAACACACAATATGTCTTTATTCATTTCTTGTTTGGGGATGGGGTGGGATGATGATGAGCATTTTTCACCCCAAAGCACCTGGGTGTTATGATTATATCATTGTCAACAAGATTAGTGCTTTCAAAAGGGAATATTGAAGACATGTCACATGCCACAAGAACTGATATGAAGGCACCTAAAGTGCTTGGTAGTGCTGTTGTGACAGGAAGAAGGACCATATATAACATGAGCAGAGCTAAACTTGGTGGTCTTACTCTGTAACAGTTCCAAAGAATAGTCTCTGAAGTCAGCTGAAAATATCTTGGCTCTTCATTTTCCAGCCTCTCATTTCTTTTTGAGACAACCTATTTTATGCCAAGCCATAGGTCGTGTATTTTGTGATGTAGGTGAGCTTTATCAGCTGATGAACTTACCTCTTATAGAAGTCATTCTTGCTATTAGTCTCTAAATACTTTGAACTCTTCCATTCCATTTCTATTACTCCAATTGGATTTGTCATTATTTCCTGCCACATAATATTCTGATCCTGTATCAGCAATATTTCTCAGCTTTATACTGTTGGCACATTTCATTAGGAAGCTCTTAGTTTATATTGCAATGAAATGCATGTCAAAGTATATATCAGCCTGTCTGAAGCCTGGTACTTTAAAGCTCACTCTACCTCATCACAGTAAGGATGTTCTGTTTCACTGTTGTTTCAAATGCCTTGCTGACTCCTGCAGTATTTCTGGCTTGAAAGTGTGACAAAGCCTCATGGGGACACATTTACTGTACTGGAATGTGTCCGTGTAGATTTGACATAGTTACATACTCACCTTTAACATTATCAGTTAATCCTTTACCTCCACACTGTGCACCACTACCGTTTCTCTAAGCTGAGGTAATCCATTTGTCTTTGCACCATACCTAACTTTAAGTTCTAACTTGTGAATGTTCACTTTCTGTGAACAGCTTTTCTGATTTCTTTTGCTTTTTTATCATGCAATGTTGGGTTTTTTTCTCCAAAGGTTTAAGTCAGTTTGCTTTTTAGAAATTCTTTATCCTCATATATCTTATTCACTGAAATGTTTAATTCTTACCAGTCAGTTCTGCTTTCTATTCTGCATAAGCCGTCCAAGGATGTATTAGTTTCATTTCCTTTTATGGTTTATCATCTGGTTATATCCAAAAGACTTCACTGTGATCTTTCTCTCATGGTTTGGAGCCATGTCCACCTTTACATGTTTTGCTGTTATGTCTGGCTGATTACAGCCCTACAAGGTTCTCTATTTTTCATTTTTGGAAATGTGAATATTAATTACAGTTCTGCCTTTATTCGGTCTTCTAATTTAAACAAAACAAATACCTAAGTATGAATACAAGATTTTATGGCTAGTTTCTCTGTAATGTCATTTCTTCTTGTGAAAGCAAGTTTCAAATAGCATCAGTGTCTGTTGGCTTAGCGATTATTTACTGAAGAAATGTTGGCTATTGTCTCCAGATTACCTGAACCTTACTGTCATTCATAGCATGTATTTTAGCTCTCTCTTCAGACTTTCATTGTTCATTATACCATTAGTTTACTGCTGCCTCAATAACATTACCTTTATTGCTCCCTGATGTTGACACAGCAGATTTCTGATAGCTGTCTTTCAGTTCTGCCTAATATTTCACCAATTTTTTGGTTTCACTATAATCAACATGGTTCTGTAGCATTAATTTTGCTACAATACTGTGTAAATAACAAGTTTAAGAAAGATAATGTAATGGATGTTACAGGAATAAATTTCAGGAAGACTGAAATTTATTTTTAGTATTTGTAAACTTCATTTTTCTATTTGAAAATGTATATAGTCTCCTACTTGTCTTACTCATTTTACATTAACATGCCATTCTTTTGCTACATTTTTATCTAAAAATAAAAGAAAATAAGCTTACTTCTCCTGAAAGCTTTTCAACTATTAGAACTTCCATGGGGCAATTAAAGATTTCTTTCCCTTTAACAGAAACTTTACTTTCAAAACCATGTATGTGTTAGTTTAACCTTGGTACATATGCTTAGCTAGAGGCTAAGAAAAGAGAGGTTCACTATTAAATGACTCATTAATCAGCTTTAAATCTGATGAATAATACTTTACAACCTCTTTGACATATGGTAGGGTCTGCAGCAAGTTTGGCATAATGGTTTCACTTAATAAACACCTGATTAGCATTGTTTAACAGGTTTGGATTGCATGAAAACAGTAAAATGGCCACAGTCTATCTAGTTAATTCCTCATTAGCAGCCTTACATTCACCATGTTTGACAGACTGTATACCAGCTTTGACACAAGGTGACCTCTTGCATCGGCCCGTTCATCACCTTCAGTCAGTCATAAATGGAGTCAGTATAAATGTCAATATGAATGTGCCATCACTAGAGATTTTTGAGAATTAGAATCCATCTGGTATCATAAAGGTTATTTTTTCCAACCTTATCATTACAGACATGATGAAATTATATTGAGTAACAGGTAAAAATGTAAGGAGATAAAGCTGCAGTAAAATGTCTGGGTGGAAACTTTTATTTAATAGATGTTGTAAAAGCTTAAAAATTGCAGTATGTAATTCATTTCAGAAAGTAGAGAAAACATATCATAGTTTATAAAAGGGTTGTTCTTAAGTTTTAAACAAATAGGAAAATATTTAGTCAAAAGCTTTGGGGAATTGTTTGCTTCTTTAATTTGGATAAATGAATTTCTAAAATATATTCACTTCTTTCTTTGAAGGGCGATTAGAGTTTGACAGCTCATTCACTTTATTTCCTCCTGAGGGGGTTACCAGGAGCTAATCACATCCAGTACTTGTATGGGGACAAGAAGACAATTTTAACTCGAGTTAATCTGACCTAATCATTCTCCAATATGAATTCATCCCAACTTCTTCCCTGATGTGTCCTCCATCTCACAAAGCATAATGTAATATCAGGCAGTGTGGTGGTCATAGAAGATTAGTCACCATCACGTGACACAAATTACATCTACAAGGTAAAAATATCCCCTGCATGTCTACTGATTGAAAGTCCTGTGAATTTGATGAATCAGAAAATCTTTCCCAGTACTAGTTTTTATCATGAAAACTCTGATTTAAAAGTCTGACATCCCTTAGAAGTTATTTCTGAACTAAACACCATTCTCAAATGTCTGTGTAGAAACCTGAAACAACTGTCTTTAAACTAAAATGGGGAGAAAAAAATATCCAGTGCAGGAAATAAAGATGAACTCCACATTGTCTTATGAGGATTTCTTATGTTCTCTGATGAGGTGCTGTGTGCTCCAGAAAAGGCCTGGAGATTCAGTACATAAGATCATGTTGTCCATACTTAGAGTACACAACATTCTTACACAAGAGTGATTGCTTCAGCCCTAAGGAGCTTCAGTATCATCAATAATCTTCAGAAATTCTGCCTAACTAAAAGAGACAGTGTCAAGAATGGTCACTAAATTCTACTTGTCTTTGTCCACATGATTATTTTAATTAATTTTATTGAGATTAATTATCTTAGTAAGGTAGTTATCTTCCCCCTCTACTCTGCTCTGGTTAGGTGGCATTTGCAGTGCTATATCTAGTTCTGGGTCCCCAGTTCAGGAAAGACAGGGAATTACTGGAGAGGGTCCAGTGGAGGGCTACAAAGATGATTAGGGGACTAAAGCATCTCTCTTATGAGGAGAGACTGAGGGAGCTGGCCTGTTTAGTCTGGAGAAGAGATGACTCAGATAGGATCTTATCAATGCATACAAAACCTTAAGGGAGTGCATCAAGAGGATGGGAACAGACTCTTTTCTGTCGTGCCCACTGATGGATAATGGACAATGGGATCCAACTGAAACTGAGGAAGTTCCACCTGAATTTGAATGAGCACTGGAACAGGCTGCCAGACTTTGTGGAGTCTTGTTCTCTGGAGATATTCAAAACCTGTCTGGGTACAATCCTATGTAATCTGCTCTAGGTGAACTTGCTTTACAGGGGGTTTTGGATCAGATACTCTCCAAACATTCCTTACAATCCAAACCATTCTGTGTTTCTGTCATGCTTCAAAGTGCTGACTTTGCAATTTAGCAGTTTAAATGTGGGATTTATTACCATTTGGCAATTAAAGTGGAATCATTCAAAAACTCAAATATAAGTTCCTAAAAATCCATTAAAATATTCAGAACAAAATACAGTGGAGTACTCAGACATTTATGCTTTTAGGACTCTGCAAGACAACTTTCCTGCAGCTCTAGCAAGAGTACAAAGAAAGTTGCTGTGCCTACAGAAACATTGTTGAACACAGACTTATAATTTAAACAATTGTTTTTGACAGGTCATAGTAATATAGAAGTCACTTGAGGCATAAATTCTTTTTGTCATGTCCAGTTTATACACATCAGACAAGAAGCTGACCTACAAACCCCACATTTCAATGGGACTTTGCTGATTTCCACCGAGGACTGGACCACTGACTTTTAAGGTTGGTTTGTGTTTATGTTTAGAAATGACAAAGGTTAATTCAACAATGTAATTTTAAAGGCAGAGATTTGATCTGACCTAGTAAAAGTTATATATTAAAGGAGATGTGCTCTTTATCAGACTTACTTTATTACTACCACAATTGGTGGAATCCAAGGTCCTTTTGAGTACACCTCTTAGTTATAGTAAAGATGTAAGCTCACAATGGAGCATCCAAATTGCCCTTTAGGTACAGAGAGATGAAGCAATTGAAACTCCCTGAGTAGACTATTTGTGCAGTTGATAAAAGAAGGTGGTTACGTGCTCATCACCCAGAATTCAAACTTGCTCAAAACCTAAATATTCCATTAAAAGTTGCTTTTATGCAACTGCTATGTTTTTAGAATTTTTCAATTAAATTTTCCACCAGCCAAAAAAATTGTAATGAAAAGCTTTTAAAAAGTAGTTTCCATAAATTTATGAATTTTAATATGCATACATTTATTAGTATAATGTATTTTATTATCATAAGTAAATTTTACAAATGCAAGTTTAGTCTTACTGTTGCTCACATTTCTATTTCCTCTTCTTTTTGCCATGCTAGTGTAGAAAACTAAGTAAAATAGGAAAACAGACTGAATTAAATATTCAGTTTGGATTTTGAACTACATACCAAAAATTCAGAGGTTTTGAAATAGTTGGGGAAGAATTTCTTACATTATGTTTTATTTTCATTTTTTCATACTTCATGTTCTTCACAGTCTGTTCATCAGTATGAGAAACCACCATGGCATTATTATACCTGAAAATAATTACATTCACATGTAACTGTCACTACAAACGATAATATTTGCATATCTGATTAAATCATGTCTATCTAAATTAATAAATCACACAATTAGCAACATGTTCCCATTTACACTAACACCGAATTCACAATTGGTTGTAGGAATAGCACTGCTTTTCTATACTGCAGGCTATATAAGTATATCACTATAGACAAATGTATAATCTTAAAAACACCTGTTAAAGGGAAATAGAAACTCTTAACTATCGTCTAAACCATACACCAGGGACTGTTTACTGTTGAGGTAGAAAGGCTTAAAATAACCTTTTTTGGATATTTGTGTGATTTTTCCAACAAAATTTGTGTGATTTTTATATCCATATTTTCTATCTTAATAACAGTTCTCTAGTATTTATCCAAGATAGAGAGGAATAGCAGAAAGTGAATTAAAATCTTTGGGCCAGATACATTTGACATTTTAATTTTCATTGCTCAAGCATTTTGGCTTCCCTGAGATGCAGCTGTTGTATGCAAACATATTCACAAAAAGGGAAATCCTAATGGTCTGCTGTTTCTTCAATTAGGCATGAACAGAATGAAGAGAAAGTATTAGCGAATACTAACATGAACAAGAACCCCTTTTTTTTTAGCATTCTTGTTAAAAACTAAGAATTATGAAAATTCTTCACACATATAAATTAATTTTCCTATCCCAATATTCCTTTACATCAACTATTTTCATATCATTATCATATGGAATTCAATTTCTCTCAACTCCTTCCAGATTAGCCGAGGTATAAACCTGTTGTACAAGTCTAGCTGTGTCATTCTTCTTTTACATATCCACAGGGTATTCTTCCATGTGTTTTGAGTTTGGATCTTGATTTTTCTTTTGGTTTGGGTTGTGTAGGGTTTTTTCTTTCTTTCTCTGCCATTGCTTATTTCCTTTTCTACTCCTTCCTCTAGCGAACTTTTCTTTTAAAAGTTCTTGTTTTAACCACAGCCTTCAAAGAAAGCAACTTATTAGGCATCGAATAGCTGCTGTTCCGGCACTTATCAAAAACACATTTAAAAGTTTTTTTATTTTTTTGTTTGTTTATGACTCAATTATGAAAGTACATAATGTGAAATTATTTTTAATATGTACAGTATTTTTAAGTAAAAGGCAATTGTTGTGATGTCAAACTTCCAACAACAAAATAATACTCATCAATCTAATGCCTAAATATATAGGGATAGTTAAGTTTACAAAATTTATGTCTTGTAAGTAACAGCAGTGACTTCCAATGCAGAAAGTGTTCAAAACTTTTTTCGTTTTTAATTTCCACACCTCGTCTTTATCATTGATTCACCAGTTTTGCAAGACTTCAGTTTTACAGAATATTTCTATATAATATAATCAACATTTAATAGAAATAGAATTCGTGTTCTTACTGATGTGACATCATTTCTTCAATGAAGTCCATAGTCATCCATATTGAACCCAAAACATGTAGGAAGACATAGGTAGAAGTATATTAAATCTGACAAATGACCTCCCATGTGCAAAGGAGGAAATAAAGATTCATTCTCCATGTTTGTGAGATCATTTTGATGAAGGGAAGGCTAATTGAAGATGACATATATTCTAAATCTAATTCAAATCAGCATTTTTACATGAAGACTCATCACATTTCCAATGCAACACTCTACCATAAAACAGTTTAGTAAAGACATTGCGAGTTTGATTCTGGACTTTTTTAAAATGCTTCAACAGAACTGACATCTTTAGTAGTAGTGGATTTCCAATCTTAGTACAAACGAGGTATTTGTGGTACTTCACATCTCCTATAAGAACATGCTATTGGATCGAATCCAGAGGAGGGCCTTGAAGGTTATCAGAGAGATGGAGTACCTGTCCTATGAAGATAGGCTGGGAAAGCTGGGGTTATTCAGCATGGAGAAGAGAGGGGTCCAGGGAGACCTCATTGCGGCATTCCAGTACCTAAAGGGGCCTACAAGGAAGCTGGAGAGTGACTTGACTAGGGCATATAGTGACAGGACAGAGGCTAATAGTTTTAAGCTTAAAAGAGGGTAGGTATAGATTAGATATTAGGAATAAAGAGGGTCATGAGGTGCTTTAACAGGTTGCTCAGAGAAGTTGTGAATGCCTCATCCCTGGAAGTGTTCAAGGCCAGGTTGGATGGGGGTCTGAGCAACTTGGTATAGTGAAAGGTGCTCATGGCAGAGGGGTTGGAAGCAGATGATCTTTAAGGTCCCTTTGAACCCAAACTATTCCACAATTCTATGATTTCTTCTTCGTATAATTAAGTCTCACATTTCAGAGAAAATTTCAGCTAATATGTGATTATGTTTAGCAAACATGTAGGAAAAGTTATTACAGGATTTCTTCCTTTAATAACAAATCACCTTAAAATGATTGTAAAGTATAGACTTTTTCTCTGACATTCACAAAGTAATCATATTTAGGAGCAAATGGTATTTTTTCTTTAAAAATGAGAAAGAGTTGCATTAAGTCCTACTGCTTCTCAATTTAAATGGTAAAAAATCTTCTCTAAGATCATTATTAATGACACTAACTTAGTAATTCAGCTCTATCAGAAGATTCACATCATTTTACACTATTAATTTTGCTTTGTTAATACCACAGATTACACCTTGTGAATGTAATACATACTATGAAAACTCATGACAATTCCTTACAGAAAGATGAAATTCCATTTTGAAGACATATATGAAATTATGGTATAAAACTCTGTGTAACTTTGTGCAGTGAATGAACAGGACAGAACATTTAGGAGATTTGCTACCTGAATACATGGGTAATACTTCTCAATCATTTTAATTAAATTTAGGTGCAAACATTTTTATGCAGTGAAGGATGGTGTAAACATAGCTGATAATAAGAGATTTTTATTTATAATAGTTGATTTCGGCTCACAATGGCCATTCAGCCTTTTCTCCATCATGAAAAAAAGCTCCCAAAACGCAGGTTTCTCTCTCATAGCAATGTTTTAGAGGAAGATGAGTACTAACATGCAGAAATTTTGTTTTTCTTGTGGAATTTTTCCCTTGAAAATTCTAGAACTTTAAAACTGTACTGTAAATTTTCACAAATTTATCATTCATACATTGACAATAAAGCTGACAGTAGCAACTAGAAGCTTTGATTTGCCATTTCAGACATTGGACAGCACCACAGAAAAAGTACTACTTAAAGGAAGATTGCTTTTCATGGAATGACCTCTTCAACATTGTGAAAATCGTATGTGACTGTAGCCTTACCAAAATTATTCAGAAAAAGAAATCAAAATAGGTATTAGACAGACAAATTAAAAAAAAAAAAAGTAAAAAGGTGGGCAATTAAGCCTACACTTTTCCAGCTGTGAATGATGACTCTAATGGGGCTGTTGACCAGAAAAAGGGGCTACAAGCCTTAGTGAAGCAATCAACAACCATAAAGACTCCAGGGAGGTGAGGTATTATTGACATATGCCATCATCTATTTGCATGTGAAAAAGATGATCTCCATCTGGTGGTGGGTGCTTAGTAACTGTTGTGAAATATTACTTTTATATTGGAATCTCAATTACATAAATGTTATATGGCATGTGAAGATCTGAGATTACACTTTTGGGTCTCAAAAGAGTGTTATTTTCTTCTTCCCAGCCAACCAGCAGTAAAACAAGAGGATATTGTCTTAAGCTCTACCAGGGGAAGTTTAGGTTGGATATTAGGAAGAAATTCTTTACAGAGAGGGTAATGAGACATTGGAATGGGCTGCCCAGGGAAGTGGTGGATTCCCCCTCCCTGGAGGTTTTTAAGATGAAACTGGATGTGGCACTTAGAGCCATGGTCTAGTAACCACAGTGGTAGTGGATCAAGGGTTGGACTTGATGATCACGGATGTCCTTTCCAACCCAGCTGATTCTATGATTCTATGATTTTTAATTGTCATTATCACTTATGCAGGGGTACTCTTTAAATTAAATACAAGAATAAACAAAATGCACCTTTATTTCCTAAAAGTGGAAAAAGAGCACAGATATGTCTAAGTCAGATAAGTATGTTTAAAAAAAACCAAAACAAAACCCAAGATTTTTTCCTCAAACAAACAGTAGTATTTGCTTAAAAAAATATGTTGCTTGACTTCTGGATCTCATCATGTCTTAGCCTCACCTTAGCCTCTGCAATGTACTTCCACTCATGCTGAACAAATTAAATGAAAAGAAACACCATTTAGTGGATAGGAACTGAAAAAAAAAAATTAAAATTGCACCAAGGTAGTTTACTTGTGTAGATATTTTCCTACATAATAACTTACAACTTCTGTCACCTTCCCAATTTACTAGTAGCAACTTTGGATAAAAGAAGAGCAAAATGAAGACTGCAGTGTACGACTCAGGTTCTGTTGCTTGTAATGATTGTGTTCTTCTTTCAAGGCTTCATTTATTCTTGACAGAAACAATTATGTGGAATTATGTGAAATAATTATATCAAAAGCAGGTGGTATGCAGTGTTAAAATTGGAAAATACACAGCATTTTTTGACTGCTACCTAGAATATCCCTGACACTGAATAAAAGTTTATATCAGCAGGCAACAATATTACACCTTTGTAATTTATTATTTAGTTCAAATATCACAGTATTCACAGCTTAACTAAACAATAAGCAGAAGTAATCCAAACATAACTCCAAAGCTAGAGGGTTACTTTAGACTGAGGTGTGTGCTCTTACCTGTAGAAAAATAATTGAATTAATACATAAACAATGGACATGTATATATACAAGCGTACTAGAGAAGTGGTTTATTTTGGAATTTAAAAAAAAATAAAAAAGAAAAAAGAAGAAAAATTGTTCATTGTGCCACCCTATTTTTATCCAATGTTATTTCACAGCTTTTCACGTGTTTTAGCTGTAATAATGGCAGATGGAATCATTGAAATGTAAAAACAAAGAACCGTCCCAAAAGTAATGCTAGTGGTAAGCAATTTAATAGAATCATAGAATGGCTTAGGTTAAAATGGACCTTAAAGATTATATAGCTCCCATCCCCCTGTCATGGGCAGGGACACCTTTCACTAAACTAGGTTGCTCAGAACCCCATCCAACTTGGCCTTGAACACTTCCAGGGATGAGGCATCCACAACTTCTCTGAGCAATCTGTTAAGTACCTCATGACCCTCACAGTTCAGAATTTCTTCCTAATATCTAATCTAAACCTACCCTCTTTCAATTTAAAGCCACTAACCTTTGTCCTGTTACTACATGCCCTTGTTAAAAGTCCCCCTCAGCTTTCTTGTGGACTCACTTTAGATACTGGAAGTCTCCCAGGAGCCTTCTCTTTTCCAGGCTAAACAACCCCACCCCTCAGCTGTTCTTAAAAGGTGGAGAGTTCCAGCCCTCTGATCATCTTCATGGCCATCCTCTGTACTTACTCCAACAGGTCCATGTAGTTCCTGTATCTGGAACCCCAGAGCTGGACACAGCGCACCAGGTGAGGTTTCACAAGGATGGAGTAGATGCAGCGAATCATCTCCCTTGGTTTACTGGTTACATTTCTTTGGATAAGGCTCAGGATAGAGGTGGTTTTTTCAGCTGCAGGTGTGCACTGCCAAGACATACTGAGCTTCCCATCCAACACTCCCAAGTCCTTCTCCACAGGGTTGCTCTCAACCCATTCTCTGCCCAGCCTGTATTTGTCTTCAGGGTTGCCCCAAACTACATGAAGAACTTCACACTTGGCCTTCATGAGGTTTGCATAAGCCCACCTCTCAAACCTGACAAGATTGCTCCGGGTAGCATCCCTTCCTTTCAGCATGTCAACCACATCACACAGCTTGGTGGTATCAGCAAACTTGCTGAGGGTGCACTCAATCCCACCGTCCATGTCACAAACAAACATATCAAACAGCACCAGTCCCAATACTGACCCCTGTGGCACACCACTCGTCACTGGTCTCCACTTGGACATTGAGCTGTTGACCATAACTTTTTGAGTGCAACCATCCTACCAATTCCTTATCCACTGAGTGGTCCTGAGTGGTCATCAAATTAATGTCTCTCCAGTTTAAAGACAAGGATGTGTTGTGGAATAGTGTCAAATGCTTGGCAGAAGTCTAGGTAAATGACATCAGTTGCTCTTCCCTCATCCACCCTCTTTTTTAAGATATGAGGAAACAAAAAGATGGAAGGCTTGCTTACATTTACTGGAACTAAATAGTAGCAACCAAATTCAATCTTAATTTAAGGATGAGAAATTCCATTTGCTTTGACTTTACTGGTGTCATTGCAGTACCAGAAGTAATTCTCTATCTCTTGCACAATGTCACTAAAAGTATAGAAAGAAGTCAGGGATTGTATAAAAGAGGAAGTGTTAATAGCTTTTTGATTTCTATCTATAAAGTAGAAAAGTGGAAATATCATTTATGAAATTGAATTTTCTTCCTTTATAGGATTCCAATAATATTTTGTATTGCATGCAAGTTGAATATTGAATCCTGTGGGGGAAAAAAAAGGTAGAAGAATCATTAAAATAAAAAGTTTTTAAAATATCAAGTAAAATTTTTGTGGCTTTTCTAGAGCCATCTGCGAAATCAGGATAATTAATATCTGGTTTTTTCTAATGAATTGGTTTGAAAGATGATTTCTTACTATTCAGGTGGTCTGTCTGCCAAAACACTAGTCTCTGGAAATTACAAGTTTTAAGTTACATTTTCTCACTACAGAACATCTGTTTCTGTTATAAAAAGAAAAATATTCTTTGCCACTTCACAGTAAAGCCCTTTCCACTCTGACTTTTTCCTATACTGAAATGCTTTTTTGACAAGTGTCATCATTAGTTATTAATTATTAACTGACTTTCCCCTTCCCTATCTGCCAACAAAAAAAGAACTTCAGAAATTAGTATAGTCCACTTATTTATACAGCCACATTTGAATTTTTTTACAGGCATTTGAAAAGCTGAGTATCCAGGAAAGGTAGAAGGCTGGTTTATTCCTCTATGGGCAAAACTTAATGACAATAGAGTTTGTTAGAAGTTAGATTTACAGCTCTGGTTCTCAAAGTCACGCCCGTGGGTGCTGCTTTAACTCATAGAAGATCATGGCTGGCTTATGAGAACTAACAGAACTTATGGGACCCTATTTGTGCCTAGTGTGGAGGAAATGTAGGTAAATTTCAGTGGGTACTCTCATTTTATCTGCAATGAAATTTTAGAATTATTTAGAACTTAGCCTCATTTGTTCTATGCTTTTGATACCTTTTTTAGTCTCTTTCTTTACGTTACAATATTTTTAGCTTAAAACACAAATATACTATGCTTTTTTGACATGCAAATAGAATTCTTTTAGAATTTGAAATATTGCACAGTCAGTTTCAACGTCAATGAATTATGTTAACATAAGTAAATCTGATGTCTCTTAATTTGAACTTTTTACCGGTTTTTACATTTCACTGTATCTAGGTCTACAAGAATTAAATTGGTTTATTCTACGACATCTTACTGAATTACACCAATTTCTTTCCTCTTTATTGGAGGAAAAACACACCATCCATAAGCACTGGACAAGATAAAATTTATAAGATCAATTTCTCTAAAATGTCTTAATAATAATAATGATAATGATGATGATGATGATGATAATAATAATAATAATAATGATAATAATAATAATAATAATAATAATAATAATAATAATAATAATAATAATAATAATAATTCATCAAACCAAAAAATATCTTGAGTTGGAAACAACCTACAAGGATCAGCTCCAACTCCTGACTCCATGCAGGGCAACCTAAAAGTTCAGTCACATACGTAAGAGAGTTGTCCAAATGTTTCTTGAACATCAACAGACTTGAGGCCGTGACCAGTTCCCTGGGGAACTTGTTCCAGTGCTCAGCCACCCTCTCAGTGGTAACTTTTTACCTAACGTGCAACTTGAACTTCCTCTGACATAGTTTTAAGCCATTCCTTTGTGTCTTATCACCAGACACCAGAGAGGAGAGATCATCACCTCCCTCCCCCCTCTTCCTCATAAGGAAGTCATAGACAGCAATCAGATCCCTCCTCAGTCTCTTCTTTAAGCTGACAAACCTAGTCTCCTCAGCAGCTCCTGATAAGTCATATGTTCTGTCCTTTCACTAGTTTTTTACCCTCTTCTGGACATATTATAATATTTTTATATCTTTCTTGTGTTGTTGATCCCAATACTGCACACAGAACTCAAGGAGTGGCCAACCAATGCTTAGTATTTTGGGACAATTACTTCTTTTGATCAGTTGCCTATGCTGTTTTTGATGCACCATAGGATACAGTTGACTCTTTTGGCCTACAGGGCACATTGATTACTCATATTAAGCCTATGATCAACCAAAAGCCCCAGCTCCCTTTTCTACAGGACAGAACTCCAGCATTTTACCTCAGTCTACATGTACATTGAGGATTACACAATGCCAGGAGCAGAATCCGCTATTTATTCTTGTTTAATGTCAACATATATATGGTTAATACTTATTTAATGAATATATATACAGCATATTGTAACTTATCTCTAAATACACCTAGATAGTTTTGAAGGAGAGAAGGAAGAAATGGATTTTTTTTCCTCGTCAGTAAAACTGCAACAAAAATGAATTCAGGAGAGGGTGTGGAATTCTGTATGAGTTAATCTGGAATTTTCTAATATTGATGTTTTCCAAAAGATATTTCCAAGGAAAGCTTTTTTTTCTGTATTCTAAAACTATAAAATACATTTCCACTAAACATAATAATAATAATAATAATAATAATAATATTGAAAAAGTAACAAGGATATTTATTTCCAGATGGGGTGTATGAGGCACAGGATAGGTATATGAAGAGTTAAGAATTAATTATATTCTTGAAACTTTCATTCATTGCTCAACTTTTTTTTTGAGAATTCTGTTCTTATTAAGTCATTTGATCTAGATTCAAAGACACCAATAGTAAGGACCACAAAATGTAGGGAATAAAATTCAGAATGAAGTGTTTGCCCATTAGTACAGTCCCTTTTTGTCACCCAAAATCTAAAAAGAACTGTTTTGAATCAAAAATTGAATGTTGCTTGTACTCCAAATACACTTTTGTGTGCATGTGTGTGTAGTGTTCCTCTTTCCTCCCACATGTTCTCCACCTACATGTCTGTCATCCTGTTCCAGGCAGTATTAAACCATAGGTCTTTTTTAAAATTGAACTCACAAACACATAATTGTGTTTTAATGTGATGCTTCACACAACATAAAAAAGGCTATAAGTAGTTCCTCCCATGAAGAGTGAAACAATATGAGGAAAATGAATTGCAGCAGTATGGAAGTGTTGCTATAGTTCAGATGTGTGTGTTTCTAGCATTAAGATCTTTGACTCCCCACTCACACAACGTCAGAGCTTTTAATGTCTTTCATCATTTCTCACAGCTTTTGGTTTCATTATCTTTTCTCTACTTTTGTTTGGTCATTTCCCCAGCAGTGAGCAAGTTTGTTACACTTTTTCTTTAGTCTTGCCCTCTCTTGTTCTTTTATTACTTTTTCAGTAAAGTGGACAAAAGACCAAAAAGGAAAAGCACAGAATTTTAGACTATATGAAGTGTTAAATAATACCATCATTTTGCAGAAGCGCTTTGAATTGTAGGAATAGCATTAATGAATGCATTCTTTCATTTCGTTGTTTTCTTTGGAGGTTACTAGAAGATCAGGTCTACTTAACGTCTTACAGTAGTTTTAAGTTCTAGCTGTTTGCACAGGGCTAGGAATATATTAAATTAATATTGGGGAAAAATAGCTTAGTTTCATACTAATAGCAGAATATTTCATTTAAATATATTGTTTTGAGTGATATCTTTGACCATATCTATTTTAATTTTACAACATATTTCATTTTTAAAATCCATGAAATGTTTTCCTGAATAACAGAATTTATTATAGCAAATTACAACTTATAGATCTACTAAACTACTGAAATATTGTGCCCAGCCTGTTTTGAACAAGACTGACCTTTTTTAAGCTTCTGCTTCTCTAACTACCTTTTCATTGTAAAAATTTATATTGTAGTGGCATTTAAAATGTGATATTCACTGTGTAAACAATTAAATATTCCCTTCTTATTTAATAACATATTCTACCATCATTACATGTGCAGACCAGATCAATGTCAGGATATAGTTTCACGGTACTATGGGGAAATATGTTACAGTATGCAAAGTGCTAATTTCCTAACATTGTAATTAAAGTTTCTGAGTGACAAACTTTGGAAATTAGATGTGGGTCTCCAGTGTTTAAGAATGTCTGAATCATTTGCCATCATGCTTGAGTACCTTTTCTCCTCAAAGTATTCACTAAACTGACTCGGGGGGTAAGGGAGCGAGGGAAATTGCTTGTTTATATTTCTTGGCTTTTCCTTTGGTGACTTAGAAGTACTTACATGACACGTCTCAAAGGCAAAAAATATACTGCCATCTCCTGTGAGTACCCACTGAAGGTACATCTCTACATGTATTTTAAAGACAGAAAGAAATGGGTAAGATCTATTAGAACAGAAATATTTTTTGATGCTTCCCCCCACCACTATTTTCATGAAAGTCCTGCCAGTTACATTATTTCTAAGACTTTTAAGGCTTTTGAAATTTTAACATTGAACCTGAAATGTCCTGAAAACAAATTTACTTATCTGGTTCGAACAGTTTTCAGTGTGGCAGAGAACTGAAGATGTTAGATTTTCTCCCCCACCTTCTTATTTATGTATTTATTTCTTTGTTTGTTTGCTTCAGATTCATAAGAACTAGTAATAAGTTATACCAAACACATTCTTTGATACCAGAATACTTAGTCTTACCCAGAATAGAGTTTTTGAGCATGATGCCAATTCTGTCAAACTTGCATGCCAACCAACTAGGACAGTTCTTTGATTGCTAGGACAATCAATGGGCTGCCTAGGAAAGGAAATACTTTATAGTAATACTTTTTAATATTGTAGCAAGTAAATTATCTTTACATACTTCTGTTGTCAGGGACATCAAAAACATTCATATCCTAGAACGAAAATATGACCTATAATTTTTTTCACTAGTATTATAAGAAAGAATTATTGCTATTACAGAGTTCTTCCGTGTACTCAAATGAGGTCAGAATCTCTAACATCTATTTACAGACAGTAAAATTTACATCTGACTTGTAGTGATTTATAAGGGTTAGAGGAGGAAGCTTTGGCAGTGGAATCTCTGTATGATGATCTTGGCTGGGGGCTTGCTACATTATGAGACTGTACTGTCTCTTTTGTAAAGCTCTCGCAAATCTGAAACTCCATTCTATTTTAAAAGTGCCTTAGACTTCAGCATAGAAAATGTATGTCACTGTAAAAAGCTCTCTTAGCGAACTGAATTACAAAACAGAGCTGTACTCATTCCCCAGGAACCACTAACCCAAAACCCTTCAAGTTTTCAGGTCGACTTCCTTCCTGAAGTAAAAACTTAAATCATGTTTTCCTAAATGTTTTTCTTCATTAGTTACTTTGTGTTAGGAACATAGACTGTCCTTATACAAGAAAAACACTATTTTTACTTGATTTGGAGAATTCTGTATTTTCTGAATAGAGAACTTTTAAAAAATTCTGTTAAATCCTAAAAGGGGTGGGGAAACTGTTTATTTGCTGTGCAATGGTTTTTTAGTGTTTGTTGTGTGAAGGAAAGAATTTAAAATAGTGATTAAGATGCATATTTACAAGAGACATTTCAATTTCCAGTCTAAAAATTAGGTATGTATGATCAGATTGACTTTTACCTCTTTCTAACATAGGTCAGTGTTTTGCCATTTACAGGTTCTTATAAGAGACTAGAATAACTACGTGCCTAACTCAGGGCAGATGACCTTACAGTCTATGGTGGAAAGGAATATTTGAATAAATTCTGTCTAGCTCGCTAATGTTTCATCTAGTTTCTCTCTCTTCCCTTTCTAATTTATCCCTCAGCTTCAGCTAATTTCACCCTTTTGTCTGATTTCAACTTAGAACAGTTGTTTTTAAACAAAAATTAAACAAAATTTACTTTGAATTTTTCTGCTTCTAAAAAAGCTTTTGAGTACTCAAAGCCTTTTCAAAGCTTCAAAAGAAGGTTTTGTGTACCTGAAGTTTATTCAAGCTTCTGTGTCTGTTCTGTCCCTACAAAACCTTACTTCACTTTATAAAACCCAAAATATAGGAATATAAAGAAACATGACTAGACATAATAATTCAAGCTAAAAATCTGTACATCTAGTGTCTTGCTAACCCAAAAAAGTACCCAGAAAAACAACTAAGGAGAAGTAAAGAGAAAAACAGATTAAAACTTTTAGTGCTCCTCTTCCTGAGAAATAAACCAGCTCGTATCCAATCTCCAATTTCACCCTACTCAGCTTTTGGTAGAAAATTAAACCCAAATATTTTAAGAGTTAATTAATATTTACTTCAGCAGCATGAAATTTGCCCTTCTTTTATGTCTCATTTTGTCCTAGATGTGCATAATTTAGATGTAGTATCATAAAGTTTGGGGAATATGTAGATTCCATCATCAACAACCTTAGGACTGTTCAGGAAAACATAAGGAGAAAAAACATTAGACATTTATAACTTTTTTCCCATTCAAGACCTAGAACACCCTCTTAACCCTTTCTTAGTCTTTAAAATCTCCTGGTAAGATTAACTGCTTGTTAGATGAGTAACTGTCAGAATGCTTCACCTACAGATAGTTGTAATGCCCAAGCACTTCTAACATTTAATTTACAGTAAGTATTTTGTAAATTAAATTTCTTTGTGTGCTTTTATTTATTGTGAGGCTTTAGTCTTTAACATACTTCATTAACAATTTAGCAAGACCTTCATTGTGCAAACTAGTTCTGCATTGCCTAAGAGAAAACTCAACTATTTTCTCCTAATACTAAGCTGTATGACATTGGAATTTTTAGTTAGAGCTCTTTGTTATGTTTCACATGGTGGAATTACACTGAGGTGAAAAGATATGTTAAGCTACAAAACAGCAATGCTTTTAATTTAAAAGGCTTTCCTGTTTCATTACTTTTTTACTCTTCTATGGAGCTACAGAACTGGAAATGAAGCTGTAGGAACTGAGTGTTAACTTTATGTATTGTATATTTAGTCTTACCATATTTCCATAAAGACCATCTGTAGGGGGAAAAAAAAAACAACCAACAAACCAAAACCATACAGTCTGTACAATAAAAGATCTATATGCCGCACTAATCAGTGGTTTTCAAAAAAAGAATTTTCATTTTGCATTAGAGGCTTTTATTTTGATCTATGAATGTGTTTCGGATTTTGCCATTCACTTTTTGCCATTCTGTCACCTGAAATGCATAGCCAGGTGATGTGAAGCAGGTTTAGTGCTAAATTAATTTTCAAATGTGTAACAGGGAAAATAGGCAATGTCATACAGGATTAAACAGTAGATACTTCTAATTTGGTATAAAGGGCTAAATTATTTTAAACTTTATATAAATAAAAACTAATTTTATTTTCTCTCTGTTTTCTATTTTTTAAATTTATTTTTATTTTGTTTTTTTTTTAGTTTTGGTAAGAAATATCCGATGATTCATAGTTTGAACACTGAAATAAGCACAGTTTATCTTAGGTAATACATAAGGAAAAGAAATAAAATGGCTTTTCCTTTTCTTCAGGTATCTTGAACATAGTATTTCCATACTTTTATGTTTATACAGTACTTAGGCACAAATAAAAAGCATGTATACTTTGGGTTACATATGATAAATATGTACTTTAGTTTATGCTTCTAAATAATTACAAATAAATTATGGTCACATTGAGTAATAAAGTTTTAATTAATTAAAAAGAAAACACACTGCCATATATTAATTAACAAAAATATTTCTTCTGAATTTTCCTCATATTTTTCCATATCCATGATTGCTTTCAAATTTTCTGATTTTAGGGCTTGTCTTGATTCAAGCCATTATTTAGATGAATTTAATTCTTCAAGAAGAATAACCCTAAAAACAAACTAGTAAAACCAGCCCTTTCATGGAAAATAATGTCAACTTTCCCCTTTTTTTAATAAATAATTTACCAAATAATTCTTAATTAGATTGACATTGAATTACATCTAGAATGCCAAAGAGTTTGCTGTGATCTTGCTGTAACTCAAAGTCTTACTGCTGCAGCAGCTGCACTTCAGAGACAGATTTTTGGCTAGTTTTCATTTGTCCTAAATTTAGAAATCTCCAGTTTGGCATGACAGTGAGAGCTCCTTTTCTTATAGCTGTTTTCCATATAACTGCATGTAGAGTAATGGGTGCAGTTCATATTTTTGCTATGATAGACAGTCATAATAAGAACAGATGAAAAAAGGCCCTCCAAATCTCCATAGGCTGTTTATGAGTAGAAGACAGTTCTGTCATACATAAACATTTAAAGTTAGATGAAAAAAATTCTATTCTTGCTGCTCGAGTGGACAGGCCCATATAGAATAAAGGCTGTCTGAAACAAATAATTTTGATTTGGATAGTTTAGATAGGGCTGTTTCCTGAAGAACATGGTACAGATAGTTGAAGGAGCACCACATCAGTTTATAAATAAGGATCTGCAGTTCTGATTTGTCTGCTTTGTACATTACATTAAATGAACATGTAAACAGCATTTACAATAGCTCAGGACTGAACTTAGGACTAAGCTAACAACCGATACACGGTGAATTAACAAAGACAAGTTGCATGTATTGGGAAGAAAAGGAGGATCAATGACACGCTCCATTGAAGAGAATGACAATTAAGATAAATCATATGCTATGCTATTTAGCGTATTTTCAACAAAGTATGTTATACATAAACTTACATAATTTTTTTTCTCTTTGACAGTTTGTGACTGAGTGCTTTGTGAAGCCATGAACACTGTTGGCACAGATTCTCTGTATCTCCCCTGGGTTATTCTTAGGTTTTTTTATCACATTGCTACTGAAGCACTGACACTAAGTGCTGAATATATAACTTGTTTCTAATTAGATACACTCTGTTTGCAAAATCTGTGACAAAAAAAAAAAAAGTGTTTTTCTAAATCTAATCTGGATAAAGCAACTCATTATGAGTAGCATGTGATATGTCTAAAGGTTCTATCAAACAAAAGGAGGTGTTTTCATGCATTCCCCTGGAGCCCTGCTACCCTGATGGTAATTTTAAATTTGAAACATATTATCATTTAAAGAGCCTGAAAGATGTATTAATTCTCTCTACTAAAGTCAACAAATAATTATGAGTGCAGGATTAGGTTGATAGATTAGTGGCATGGTAAATTAAAAGTAAAACAGGAAGGGATATATTAAATCAATCTAGCTACTTTGAAATTCTTTATTAATACTCTATTCGGGAATTTTAAAAGGCTGATATTGAAGATAGTCACAGTATCTGTGGGGATCCAAGTTCAAGATATTTAAAAATATAGCTTTTTGTTTCCTCCTTGCTATGTGTGCTCTCTGTGCTTTTGAATACTATGGATGTGCCTTCAACTTTTCACTTTGGATCAGGAGTTCATTTCTGAAAAGAATATTACACTTATAGGTCTGGTTCAATCCACAATATAGTATCACCCTATATCATTGTCTTCCTTTAGGATGAAAGTAAACCCAGAATTGCATGCTAGAGATTAGCCCAACAGGATCCAAACTCTAGTGGGTATTTAGCCTGCAGGGCTATTCTAGAGATAACTGGAAGTTGAACCTCCCAAGATGTGTACCGAGTGGATGCCAGGTCCTCAGCATCCTCTGTTTTCTTTAGTGATACAGTCTTGTGCCATGCTGTTAGCCCATAAGACAGCTTAGGTTCCTGGCACAACTGGGGACCTGAGGAGAGGAAGGATGAAACCTACTCCTAGATGCTGATGACCTCTGTTATCCTTGTGGCTAAATATACTTCAACTGAGGTGCATTTCCGTACATCTTATGTTAGCATATAAGTGTTATTTGACATTGCAGAAGCAAAATTACGTGGTACAAAGACATGATTGGCATCACTGATCAGGATTTCATATAGATGCACTGACCTTTAGTTCCCTTTGCATATTGCTGCTGTTGAGTGCATCTGCCCTACCTCTCATCACTTCTTGACTGAAACAATGGGGAAAAAAAAGCTCCCAAACGCAAACAATCTGATTTTGGCCCCATGTTTCTTGTTTATGAGTTATGAACCTCTGCAAGAACCAAATCTATATCCATAACTTTAGTTTCTAGGTTACTACATTTTTTTAGTAGTTTTTACAGTATGAATAAACTGTGGGATTGACAGAGTAGTTCCTCATTTTATTCAGTCAAAGGGAAGCCTTATTCATCCCATGATGTGCTGCTGGCAGCTGCTAAAAGAGACATTATCACTTTACCCTTTTAATAGTTTGAGGTAAACTGCAGCAAGGGTATGGTGTGGACTAGCAAAATATGTGGGATGAAATACAGCACTGCTTAACTAAAATCTTTCTTCTAAGCTCTCAGATGCTAGAAAAAGGCTGTGACAAAGAGAGGGTGCATCTGAAAGTGTTGCTGAATGCTTGAGTGGCAGCTCTCCGTATGACAAGTCTTAGGGGATTGGGTACTTAAATCTTAATTACAAAAAACAATCATCACCAGGTATTAAAACCCTATAGGGAAATTGAAAGACTCAGAGAAGAGAATCCCAATAGCAGAGATCTGCTCTACGCAAATTTAATTGACTCATATTATACAAATAAACCTGATAAATTAAAAAAAAGTATCTGTAAAAAGTTGTTGAGTGATTCTACTATAGACCAGATGCTGTGAAAAAGACAGGGGCTGAGATTTTCAACCTGAACAAACTCAGTGACTGCTTAATGAAGAGCTAAATGCCACAGCTGACCAGCTTTCTTAGAACAACCTGTAATGCAGCTGAAAGCAGAAAATCTTTTAGATAATTCAATGTCAAGCATTTGCAAAATAGAAACTGATAGTTATTTAGGGTCTGTCATGCTTCTATGATGCAAGCATGCAATAAAAACATTCTGGAAAAATCTACATTGGTGGAAATGAAAGTGTCTCTAAAAAATGAGTGCTTTACTGCAGAGGTATAATAAAAAAAATGGCTTGTACTATCATTCTCTGGAACTCAAGGAGAGTGGCAGTCATTGTCAGTGATAGATTTTGTGGTAGTGGTGAGCAATAGTGTAAAGCAGGACTCAATTTGGAGGAAATGATTTTCTAGTTAAACAGTGGCCAATTTTAGATCTTTTCAGAAACAATAAGATAGATCTGTCACACTCAATTCACAGTATAATTAACAACGGTAATTTTTTCTTTCATATTTACTAACCACTTTTGTTATTGTACATGACTGACCTAGCAGGAAAAATAGAGTTTGTAGGCTAACTACATAAAAATTTGCTCTGTACTTTCTTTATTAACCCTATTGATAACAGCAACAGTCATAGTGAAAAAAACACAGTTGGCTGCTGCTTCATAGTCTTTGAAGAGAAAAATTTTTAAAATAAAACTGTATACTTCACATGTATCAAGTCATGGTTTAACTCTATGTCTTTAGTGAAAAAGGCAGCTTTTTTTTTTTCCTGGCATTTCTATCATGACTCGCAGCTGCAGCTGAACTAACTGCTAATCTGAGCATGAGGTAAAATGGACTAGGAATGATGAAAGTTATAAATAAAAACAAACCTTCCTTGGAAGTCCTCCTCTACCAAGTTAATAGAACACAATTCTGAGAACTATAAATGCCTGTGTGGAGCCAAAAGCAAGCATATGAGGGTGGGATAGCTTTGACATTAGCAAAATAAAATAGCATGGAACTAGATTCTCAGACTTTATTATTGTACTAATTTTTCTCAAGCCATTTTAGAAGGGGGTCAGTCTGTCTCTGGAGGGTTTTTTTCTCTTTCCTCAGAGACTAGATGGCTAACTTTTGGACACTTACAGGCAGGAATGATGAATGACTAATGCATTAATTTTGAAATACTCAATATTTAGTGAATTTCATGTTTCCTTTAAAATATTGGCTGTTGTTGTCTTCACACCTTTTTATGTATATCAGAGGCTTCAGGAATGTATGACTTAATTCCTTTTAAACTCGGTGAGAACTAAGATTGTGGAATCTGTCAGATCAAATCCTTTCTTCTCCGAAAATGCAAAAAGACATGACTGAATAGGAAGTAAGGTACAATCAGACCAACAAGATTGCTGGGTTTTTTTCTAGCATTTTGTTTATTCAAAATGGCTACAATGTTTGTAATAACATTAAAAAAAAACCTAACCAAAATCCTCCCTTACCCTATTTTTGGCTAAAGCAAAATAATTATTTTTTCACAAGCTGTTATGTAAATCTATAGATTGTTTAGCCTTTCTCACCTCCAAACACCCAAATGTAAAAGCAACAAAAAAGTCAAAGTACTTAACACTAGAAAAAATGTTGATAAATGAAGTTGCTGACATTAGAGGTTCGAAAACTGCAGTCATTAAAAAGCCACCTACTGACACAAATTCTGTAAAAAAGTTAGAATTTCACTCTTCAAGGTATCTTTAAAAGTGCATACTAACCATTTACTTATAATGAACATGTAATGTATTATAAAATAGGCTTGGCCAAAGTTTGGAAACAATGGAAGGAGTTTTGAAGGACAGGTAAACAAACAAAATCCTAATCTTTTTTTCTCTTCTTTGCAAAATGCAGAGGTAATTCTTAGTTGCAGTGATTACTTAGTCTTTGTTTCATAGCGCAAACTTTCCTCATAAACCTTTCCTTAAGTATACTTCTGTGAAATTCTTGGAAAGAGTCCATAGTTTTTTGTAAAATAAATCATTGCGATTTCTCTCATAAAATAATTAGGGATGGATAATGAATTTAGACATAATTCTGACCAATGAATTATTTTCTGCAAAACTGTCCCTTCAACTTTTAGCGATAACCAATATGTATGCTTTAACCATTGTGTGTTCTCCATCAGTGCAAGGATAGCTCTGTAGTAATACTGGGTGAAAGCTGAGAATGCATAGGTGACATTTGTCTGAAAAACATGTTTATGACTTTACCATGCATTCTTTACTCATGTAAGTACTGCCCTGATAAATACTTAAAGGCATGAATATTCTCATTTTCTTTTCAAATCACAGTATCTCAGTATGCACTGACCACACTAAGGATTCTTAATGATCCAATTAAAATTTACTTTATTTAACAGAATTCTTTCCTGTTGTGATTCACATACGAAATGGAAGATCAAAATTCTGATCTTGCTGAGTTAGAATGCATAAGCATTACAGTTGCTCAGAGGAGGGTATCCTACAGAAATATATCTCAGTCATCCTGTTGTTGTTGGCTTGTTCCTGTTCTGCCTGAGCCAGCTAAGAGGAGAGGAATTAAAATAAGAGCAGTCCATAGCTCTTTGTCACTCTTAGCCATGCTACATATGGCACCTTCAACCTAACACTACAAAGTTCTGCTAAGCACTTGATTGACCTCATAGTGCTGCCTCATTGCTAACTTAATAACTTTGCCTGCTTGATAACATTTTTGATGGAAATCTTCCATCAAGAAACTGAGTTTCAATGTGATCTAAATAATCTGCAGGGGGTTGTTAGTTTAGAGGAATTTTTGCAACGCAAAGTCAAAATATGATGATTTGATCAAACCAAAATGCTTCATTTTGACAGTTCCATTTTTATTTATTTCATAATGGTGATTTATGTGTACATTATGTTTGATATTATGTTCCTAAAATCTAATACTAGTTATACTACTATAATATTAGAACTTCAGATATAAAACTGTATGAATTATAATATTGAAAATAAATGCTTTACTGACTCAAACTAAACCAAAAATGTTGAGTTTCCCTTCAGAAAAGTATGTTCCTCATCTGAACTAGAAGAAAATGGTCTTCCAATATTAAAATTTTGCATAGAATGGAAATGTATAGTTTTTGAATCCTACTATTCTCAATTACACCAGATTACTCAAACACATTTTAGCCTAACTGAGAAACTTTTAACGTAAATTCTACTACTGTTACACATTCTGGTACCATTGTTCAACAGGAGAGAGGACTATGTTATAGAGAGCCTTGTGCTATATGGGAATGGGGAATGTTTAAAAATCTGAGAAAGACGAAGACAGAGATACTGATGCAAGGACCAGGAATATCGTAAGAATCCTTTTACTATTTGCAAAGCATTATTTCCTCTGCACTTAGGATGGCCACTATTACTCTTTAAAATTATACCAGCTCTGAATTTAACCAGGAGAAGGAATGCCATTTACTGAATCATTGTTGATGTAGTTTACAGCTGATTCTAATTCAAACACGGTCTTCAGCTCTGAAATGGACTGATAAAATACTTTATAGTGACTTTGAGAGAGAAGCAGAGATCTGTTCTGTCGCTGGATTTCCTTTTTTATAGTTTCTTCCTTAGACCTTTTATAAAAATATGAGTTACAAGGGAAGGGTTCTGTTATGTGAATTTCTATTATTATCTTTTTTGTTTATTTTGCTGACTCTGAAGTGTTGTTTTTCAGGTTGTTTTTCTGGGGGGGGGGGGGGCAGCTGTTTTAAAAATCTCTTTGCAGTCATAATTAAGAAAATGGTTAAACCTACTATCAATTAACTTAATTAATTTTAAAAGTTGATGGGTACCTGGAATGGAAGTATTTTGCCTGCAGCTGAGCTGAATACAAGAGTAATTTATTTTAATAATGAATGGTAAAGGAAAAATTGAGCAGAAATACTGTGTGGGAAACTGTCAGAGGGTTAAAATAAACACTATGTTTGGTGATAATGTTTCTGATAGAGAACTGAGATTTATTAAACATTTTAATATAAGTGTCATAGAAGGAGTTTAAATATAACTGGGCAAATACATTTTAGAGTAAAAGAGATCATCTTCCTTAGAACTGAGTCAAATTTAGTGGTGATGTGAAGAGTGCCAGTTTATGTTAGTTTATGATAGTTCTGTATCATTGAAACACTATTTAATACAGGAAACATCATCTAATTGGCATTAGATAACATTTTTTCAGTGTGCAAATTCTAAAGTGAATATAATTCACTTGACTTGCTACTGTGGGACTGCAGTCAGGGCAGTTCTTCCAGTTCCCACAGCTTGTAGTAATGTTTTGAGATAAATTGTGTTTTGAATATCTGGGGGCTCGTGTTTCATTCAGTTGTGACCAGAAAAGAAAGAGTTGTTTTTAACTGGAGGTGAACTAGAAAGAACATGATTCTAAATTTCTAACGAATGTTGAATTACTTTAATTTGGACCTTTTTTACAAACAAGTTAATTGAGTGGCCATTTTATATCCAGTAAATATTATAATGTCTTGTTTGTTTGTTGGGGGTTTTTATTATTATTTTCTTCACAAATGAACAAATCATTTGCGGAAGGGAACATTCTGGTTTTGGCTGTAACTTCAGGCTGATAATAAAGTCTAAGAACCAGTTAATGAGGGAAGAATTTGAAATCAAATGGGAAAGAGAATATTAGATCCAAATAAGTTGTGATTGAATGTTGAAGTTTAAAGGACTTCAAAAATCTTTTGAAATACTGTGTTCCATAAAGTCCCATAAGAAGGGACTACGGATCAAGAATTCAAGCTGATTGCTTGTCTAAAAATGTGAATATGAAAGGAAATACTCGTGATGAAGTGTTATGCCAGTTTAAGTAATTTAGTGGTGAAGTAAATACTATGGACACCAATAGAAAATTTCCCTACATATTAGGAAAGATAAGTAAAGAGTGAGCTCAATTATAAGTGTATAGTAATACCCTATGAGTACATCGTCACTCTCTCTATTCTAGTACTCTGAAAGTACCTGTGTTTTCCTATGTGTGATATTATCTACAGAATTCTACTTTAGTCAGTTTTGTTCTAATATACTGTAACTACAGATGAATATGCTCAGATCAATGTGCTTCATGCTTGTGAAGCCAAACACTGGGCACTCAACATTTCTAAGTGTAAAAGTTGGTTATATTCAGATTGTGAAGTTTATTGCTAATATACTGGAAAAGTCTTCAATGCGGACTTCACTTTGTTCTTAGTGAATTTGATGGTAATACAGCCAGTCACTGAAACAGAAGTATATTCAGCTACTATTAACTGCTTTAAAAATACAGTGTATGGGTTTGTATGTTTTAGGCAGTGCTTTACATTTTTCATATCAGTCACCTTTATGTATTTTAGAAACAGAAAGGAGTTCTTTATTATACCAAATTATACCTTTTTACAATTTGTTTCTATTCAGTTATTTGAGATATTAATACAAATCAAAATCCAGTGAGACTTTATGATTATTAGATATTTCACCTATAATTTAATATTTTAAATATTTATTCATATATTTCCTTTCACAGTTAAGATATTTATCTCGGGCATCCAAAGCTTCTATATGTTCAAGAGCGAAAGGAAAACAAGTAATTTTAAAGAATTGTGATATTACTAAGGCAATATGTCTTGAATATAAAAGCAACATGTTTTGAATCTTTTAACAACAGCAGACAGGGCCATTGTGAAAAGTATTTTAGCCAAACCATATCTTAGTATAACGATGCAAAATGCACTGAGAAAAGGGAACATTACCAGGCCAAATGGATTGGCTTAAACATTTTCGACACATGCCACAAGTTCACATAATCAGCCTGAGGCAGTAGGAAACTTAAAAGCTAGTCTGATAGTGTTTCTTACAAATATTCTTTGAATTTTATTACTTGTCTCCCACATGAGGCGTAATAGTTACAATGTTCTAATTAGTACTTGTGTATATTGCTATTACTTTGTCTCTTTAATCAGGTTATTAAGTCTGTTATGGAGATTCCTTATAGAATCACACTTTATAATAGTGTTTCTAATTTGAATATGTCCTTTTTTATGTTGTCTGAATCTGAAACATCATAAACTCTTTTTATGGGTCCTTTGATAGTAGTCACTTTCCTGTTTTATACTTGATTAGAACATACAGTACTAAGTAATAAAGAAACTTCCTGAAGCTTTGGAGTTTTAGTACCAGAAAACATTTCAACTTCCGCAGGCTTTTTTTTCTCTCTGACACTGGGTAAGATAAATACATCCTTTAGTCCATACTAAAGTGTTAAACAGGAAATATGTAAGAAAGAAAGCATATTTGTTAGATTAGAACAGATTTTATAAAATTTCAGAGACTGATTTTTAGTCTTGTTTTAAACAATGTATATAATAAGATATTGTCTAAAACCAGAAATGAATTGTGATAATTTTCTCAAATTATCCATATAGCATAATTATAAACATCAATTTAATATCTAACATTATGTTTAGATGCCAGTGAGTAGTAAGAAATAACACAGAAATCCATGTCTCCTTCACTGTCTTTCACTCACCCTTTCTGAAGAGATAAATGCACCATCGAATTCAGGGAAAATTGTTCAGTTTTAAGGAACTTCGTTATAATAACTCACCTTATCCTGGTACTGCATTTGATAAAACAGGATATTAAGAAGGATTTTTATAAAAAAATCAGAAACTAATACTTTGAGTAAACCATAAAAGCAGGTCAGAAATTGAAAGAGATATACACAAAGTCATAAGGATTAGAAATTACCTAAAAGGCTTCATATGAGCGAACAATGGTGAAATAAGGTAAACCTGGTTTACATAACAAGAAATAGCTTTTAATAAAACTTTAGAAAACAATAACCCCATTTGATGTCCCCATTGGAATCCTCTGAACTCGCAGTTCAGTGAAGTAGTTTCCAGCTGCAGTGGGGTTTGGGTCAGAAACCAGTTGTTAATGGACTACAGAAAGACAGTTCTTGTAAGCTTCCTTTGGCTCAAGAACATATGTAAGATGGTGAAACTCAATGAACGGCATATATAACGGAGGATTTATCAGTAGAGATTAAAACATTAAAAATATCTATTTTCTGAACAAATTATGAAGTGGGGGATAGATGTAAGAATTTATATTGTGTACAATCAACTGTAATTTAGAAATAGGAGTATTACCCTAATTCAAAACTAATATCTGTTTAAAGGAGAATAATAGGAAATAATCCGTTCTACCAGATATTTTACATTCTACAATTTCCTTCTCAATTGAAGTAGAACCTGTCCAATACAAGCAATTTGAAAACATGCACAAAAAATCATTTTCCAACACAGACATGAACAGTAATTATTGGTATTTGTTTATATACGAGATCTAAATGACCAGGAGTTAGTTATTGTTAAAATTGAAATGTTAATATTGAAACTCCATGCCTCAAAATTTATAGTGGAACTTCATAAATGCAGGTTCACTGTCTGGTGACATTTAGTGCTCACTGTATTTCTGTCACTCTGGCTTTTTGTTTGTTTGTTTGTTTGTTTTCCTCTTAAGTACTATCAGTAACATTACAAGGAAAAGTAAGTCAGTTGCCAGCAATTGCTTTCTTACAGAGTTCAAACTTGGCATAAAACTCACTGCTTCAACCTCATCCTCTCACAAAGTAATTCTTTTGCCCTGAGAGGACAAAAAAAAAAAAAAGGAAAAAGACAATCTATCTTTAACAGTGCTTAGGAAATGCTGTCATTTTCAAGCAATCTTTGGGGATCTTCTCAGCTTTTTCTAAAATAGAAAAGGTTGGAAAACAAAAGAGGGTAAAACAGAGAAGAAACTGTTCTGAGGTATCCCCTCTCTGCCTGATTTTTGAATGGTTTCTGAGAAAAACACTTATAAATTAAAATGACACAGTCTTGTTCTGCAATTTTCTTCTGATTTTCTCTGTTTATTGGAAACATGGAGATTCAACCAGAGCATTTCAGATCAGCAGTTTTGTTGAAGTGAATACATACAAAGCACTCTGTGCTACATCCTTCTATGCAGAATATAATACTATTGTCTTTGGGATTCTTTTGCTGTTTTTCCAATGTAGAAACTTTAGCAATGCAAAGAAGGATTTAGATGTGAGAAAATATTTTGAGATACACCTAAAAAGACTAAAGAATTAAATTTGATCCTTATGTGTTTTCTAAGGCGTCCTTATAAGGAAAAATATGTTAATTGACAGTCTGGAAAGTCAAATTTGTTCACGCTTTTTGTTCTTTTTTTTTGTAGTAAACACACTAGCTAAATTAAAAACTTGCAAGTTTCAAGAAATATGAGATTGAAAATACTTTAAGTATTTATACGAAATGTTGACTTTTAATACTGTCATTGCCATTTAACAGCTATTAAATGTGTGCATTCTTATGCTAATTTACCAAAACATGAACAACTCCATAACAATGGATGGTAGTTTTCACTGGGTTTGGTAATCTCAGTAGAGACAAGAAGTGAATACACAGAGGATTGTTTATCTTCTCTGTTAAACAGTGGACAGTTCAGGAATTGACTGAAGGTTTGTACATGCAAGCTATTACCGCTTGTGCTTTATTTTTTCTACAGATTTGAAGTAATTTCCGGGCTTATCAGTCCTAAGAGTCTCCTTATGAAAAGTGTTAATCTTTAGAACAATCCATATTACTTATTTCTTATTTAGAGTTGTTTCAGAAGCCTAAGGACTCAAAGCTAATGCTTAGACATTCTCATCTAGAATATGTCTCTCTATCCAAAAAAGGTGTTTGTCTCTCTCATGTATTTCAATTGTAAAGTTTCTTACTGTAATCACATGAGGAATAGCTTCATTTGCAAGCACAGTAACAGTACTTGTCCACATCTTATAATGGTAAAAAGTTTTTTAGCTGTTCTACTAGCATAAGGCATTTTATGAAGGAATTTAGAAAAATGTAAGTGGGACAGAGCTCTTGAATTTAGCATTTTTCTCTTATTCTGCACAGTTCACATTGGATGGAAATATACTTGCCAGTTTCACATAGCATTAGAATCTTTCTCAGCTATTACTGTGTTTGTGTACAAGACTGAAAAACCTGATAAATTGTGAAGCTGCTAACATCTATTACAGTTCAACAGCAGAAGCAGAAAGATTAACACATTCATAAATAATCTGAAGTAGGAACACACTACATATAATGAGAAAGTAAAATATTTTTCAGTTTGTCCATAGGAAAAAAAAAGGAAGAAATTGGCAATGTGCTTGCTTTAATGTGTAGCAGGTAAAAGGAAGGCTTCTGCTAAGAAACTGACCATTTTATTGCAAAATTTTTAAAACTATAATAAAAAAAGCCAAGAAAAACCTAACCCAAATCAAGCATTAAAATAATAATGGAAATAAGGTACTATCTTATGCTATCTGAGTATGTAAGATCTGTCTGCTTTCACACTGCAAATTATGATCAACCCAATAAGAAGTCACGTTATCTACAGGACTGCAGTGAAAGAAATGATAATCAGATTCAAATATTGTAAAAAAAAAAAAATTAAAAAAGGATCTGTTTCAACTGTATTATGTCTTCAGTAAGTGCTGGCTTAAAGAAAATATAAAAACACAAATCAATCTGAGTAACTATTTAGATTCAAATTTTAGAGAATTAATTCAGGCCATGATGTAGCTCCAAAGCATAAACACCTAAATTTAGATAGCAACATATGAGGTTG
Organism: Chiroxiphia lanceolata; assembly: GCF_009829145.1. Classification (NCBI taxonomy): domain Eukaryota; kingdom Metazoa; phylum Chordata; class Aves; order Passeriformes; family Pipridae; genus Chiroxiphia; species Chiroxiphia lanceolata. Next base: position 53,656,179 of record NC_045638.1, read on the forward strand.
TTTTCTAAGAGAGAAGTAGATTTCACTTCACTAAATTAAAAAAAACTTCCAATCACAATTAGGATGTCTAGGATACTGGGGATATTCACATATGACTCAGAATAGTATATGGAAGTTTCTCTTAAGGTATTTTCTTGGTTTAGATTAGGCAGATGACATTATGAGATCTAGCCGTATATATGATATAATCGATACGTGGAGTCAGGTGAAATATTGTATTCCTTTAATGTATCTGCAACAAATAGTATCAACTGGAAACTGACAAATTACTGTGAGAAAAACATGCTAAAGGAAACTAGACGTTCTGCATGAAATACAGCTACCACCAGAACTATTTGAATGGTCTATAAGATGATTTACTCACCTAGTCATTCTATGCCTCCATAATACTCATATCTAGAACACCAGAATGAAGAAGAAAACTCTGAAGACAAAAATGAGCTCTTCAGGATTTAAATTTTAAAATAATGGGGAAACAACCATGAAAGAGCAGTTATGCTCCAGTTATTTCATTATTGATTGTTAATAATTTTCCATTGCAGAAGCTGATCAATTCCAACTTTATCGAAGTATCTTGGCCCTGTTGGCACTGTTCTGTCTGACAGAATATGATTTTTAGCATTGTTACTCTGACGTGACATGAGAAAAAAGTCTGGGTTGTTAAAAAAACGTGTTCATGTCACCATGTATGCGACTACTAAGGAGTGTTGTTCACACATGGTAGCTCATAGGGCATCTCTCTAATAACAATAGGTGACAGAAACAAAATAGTTCTTGTTTTGGCTAATAATCAAGTTTTGTAACCAGAAGACCATTTTGCTGCTATAGCTCTATGGATAAAGGACTACTACGCTGAGGTTATCTGTGTATTTATAGTTATTTCGTTCCATTGACCATTTTTCTTGTTGAACTTTTGGGTCTCTTTGTTTTTTTTTCCTTTATTTGTTGATTGGTTGTTTATGGTGGTTTGGTTTTTTTGGAATTTTTTTTTTTTTTTGTAATGTCAACAATCTTTTCTTTCAACCTCCGCTAAAGAAGTTTATATTCTGGTTAAGGAATGCAGTCAGTGTTCAAAAAAGATAGAAATCAAAGTCTGGAAAAACCCAGGCACTGAAAGATCTAGAGAATGACCAAACAAAAAAAAAAATCAAAGAAAAGTGAAGAAAAGCAGAAATTGGAGCAGTTATTGCAAAAGTAATGCATACTCCAAGAATAATGGGGAACTTTGAAGCTATAATCGACATGGTATAAAGATTGTGTTTACACTTCCATTAAGCCCATTTTCACACTGGATTTGATTGGCATTTCAGACAGAAGCAGAAAAGAGACTCTGAAGATTAGTCTGATTTAAGTTTATGTGAGCTGAAATGTAAGTTTGCTGTGACATAATTTCATGTGAAAAAGAATTAGCATCCTAGAAAAGCAGATGAGTCTGGCAGAGGATTTATGTCCTAGAAATTGTTACAGTTATAAAATTACTTATTTCAAACTTATAAAATTTTGGGAGGATGAAAGGGAATTTGTATGAACTTCACTTTTGTTCAAACTGCACTTCCATCCTTAGGTTAAAGATGTATCTTAAATTTCAATTTATATCTAGATATATCTCCATGAAAAACTTACTCTACATACTATGAGAGTAAGAGAAGTTGCTGTTTTACCAAACCCAATTGCAACCTGAGATTTCTTCCCCAATGTCTCATTAGATAGGAAAATACTGTCTTCAAAATACCTCTTGGTTTTCCTTTTGCAATCAGTATATTTTATTTCAATGAATATATATTATAATCTAACATTTAACAGTGTTAGACATTAGCACTAAATTAAAAATAAAAATACATAAAACATTCAGTGCTTCTCACATAACATTAATTCTAAATTCCATATCAATTTAGCTATCATGGTTCCCATGTAAATTTATTTTCATATCCTGTATTCATCATGACTGGGGAAAGGATCTGTTACCTTGCCCCTTTTAGATTAAATATATTTAATTTTAGTCAAATAAGCAAAGCCACACAATTGTTAAGGAGCTGATGTTAACCTGCAGCAGAGAAGGAGTGAAAGCACAGCACGGGGAAGAGTGGTAGTGGGACAGCACTTGTTTCTTGGAAACTTGCAGAATCTGGGGTGAATTCAGCCACCACTCCTCTTTTGACTGCAGAAGCAGCCTTTGGCATTAGCAGTCCAGTTGGCTCTGACTCTGCTTAGGAATGGAGAGTGGCTGGAGATAGCTGTTATACTGTTATTATTGGCAGCTGAACTATGTCTCCTGAGTACCCCTTATTCCCTCTGGCAAAGAGATACCTGGGAGTAACTCAGTGGAGATGGGAATGAATAGAAGACATACCACCCAGACATATCTCCCAGAAACACAGCCTTCCACATATATTTAGGAGACACACTTGCACTACTTGTTGAAATTGCAGCATTAACATCTCTTGGAGTATGGACTTCACCATTATAAGGCAACTTGCATAGGACTCGTTTAGCATTGCAGTTTGTGCAATTAAATTGGATTTACCTAATGTTTAGGCCCCACAATGCCTCTTTAACTGTGGAATCATTCACTCTGAGAGCCAAGGCAGAGCTGATCAATGCATGGTCCAGACTTTGGGAGATTCCAGAAGCAGTAGCTCTTTTACAAGTATTTCTTCATTAGAGCAGCCATGATTTGGCCATGAGGATTTATTTATATAGCTTTTGTTTGTGTGTTCACCTTATTGAACATGTAAAACATTGGATTAAGCCATAACAGGGCTAAATTATTAGAACATGAGCTAGCCACAGAGGTTAATGAAAATGTAATTAGTACTGGTTGTGCTACATGCAGCTGAAAAGAGGGTCATAAATCCTATTAATCCTTCTTAGTTCGGGAATTATTGACCTGAAATACCATAATGGGTATGGTCTGTAGTGTCAGGGAAGTTGAAGTACAAGCAGACGATACGTTGCTGATCTTCACCCGTTTCATTTTGAAAATCAGGAGGGGAAAACTGAAGTAGTTTTGCATCATTGTGATGCAGCATAAACAAAGGAAGTGATGAACAATGAAAGCTTAGTAATTTTTCTGTAGTACCATGTATTTGATTCATAAACAGAGCTGTAGATAAATATCATGTATATTATTCATGGCAGGCATTCATTTTTAAGACATTTTATGCTGTTCTGTAGTGTAATATAAAGTTAATGATACCATTTTAATAACTTACCTAACCCCCCAAAAATAAAAAAAATAGAACGAAAACCACAAAACCCAGTAGTTCATGTGATGAGATATTAGTCTGCTAGGTACATCTAAAGACATTTCCCATAATTAGTTATGGCATTAGAAATGGGAAAAAAGTAATGCTTAGCTGAAAAGGTTCTAAATAAAATAAAAACAAAAAACAAACAAAGCAAACAAGAAAACCAAAACACCTCTCACAAAACCCCAAGCCACACCAACATAGCTGTCTTTAATTACATATGAATTAATAGTTAAATATATTAGTGCTTGCAGGCTTCCTGAATGCCTGATTCACAGTTAAAGAGTATTCAGACTTCTCTTTCTTTAGATTTCTCCTGACTACTGACAACTATTTCTGTTCTCGATTTTTTGTTAATTGTCTCCCTTATTGTTCACTATAAGCCAATCTGAGAAAGCTAATACATTGTAAAGGCTAATTTAGGCACTACATTAGTATTTATTAGAAACAATTACAGAAACCTTTAAGTGTAACTGAAAATAATATTTTGAGTCCACACTCTCTTTGCAAGTATGCAAGGCAGCAATGATTCTTTTTAGTTCAATCCTGGAGACAAGAAAAATATTGCTAACATGAAGCAATATTCCCCTTTGGAATTTCATGCCTTTTCAGGTTTACTTGGGTCAACTGTTCTAGCTATTTTACACAATTTATGAAACTTTGTCTCATTCCTAGAGACAGACAGTTTTTTCCTGAAGTGCATCAGCTAAGTTTTTTAAAATATCAAAAATCATGATGCCATTAATGGATTTACAGGAGTTAAGAAATGCCTTAGATAGTGCATTTAACTAACACATTGAATTACTAGTGTATTGCATTTGTGCCTTTAAGGGTATTTGGTTGTTGTGGTCACCCCTAGGGAGGAGTAAATAGTGAATAAAACCACCCCTAAAAAATTTAATAAAATGTTAAATATATCCCCAGAGAGTAATGAAGTGTTAAGCCAAAAGTTAACATCCTGCTGTATTGCACTGCTCAGTAGGACAAGAGCAATGCTGTGGTATGACAACCTGTGGCAAAATAGAACACCATATACACTAGAAACTTCTCCCTTTTCCAGACACCTATTCTTTGCTTTGATTGGAATCAGCAATGAAATAATAAAGTTAAATCATTCTCTTTCATATGCAGTTCATATGAAATTGATATGATGAGCAAGACAAATGCATCCACTTATTTTCACGCCTGCATCCTCACTGCAGATGAGAATTATCAGGAGTGTACATTCCAGTAAGCTAAATAGAAATTGGTCTGTGCAATTTAAAATCAAGCTTATAAAATTTCTCTTGTTTTGAAGGATGAATTTTATCTTCTTGTAATGGTAAACAACAGATCAGATGATTCTAGCAATCATTCTGCACAGTGTCTTGGCTGACTGGATAGGAACAAGTGTTTTACCTAGAGTTTTAGAGGAGTGGACATTGACTCTACTGGGGAACATCATGTGGTCTTAATTTGCAAAAATATTAACCAGTGCTTTCATTCTTGACCTTACAGTTGGTCTTTTGAAGAAAAATGATACTCAGTCACGTTTGAAGGCTCAACTCTTTTTCAGTCAAAAATTGCAATTTGCTACTGGTCACTTGAAAAGAAAAAAGTTAGTGAGTTTTTAAGCCACTAAAAAAATAAACAAATTCAACAAACAGACACATAGAAATGTTGTGGTGAGAGGGAAAATACAGGATGTTCATAAATGTCTTGGTAGAAAATTTGGGCAATTATCTTGCAGCTTTGTGTGAGTTCCACTCATCCCAGCACAGTTCCAAGGGAACAGATTTCCTACACATATGAATGCAGTTGCAGGATTGAGCCTATCTGATGAGAAGTTTGTCTTCATTCCTACTGTAGTTCAGCACAGTCCTACCATGTTTAAAGAAAATGAAATTGGTAAGACATAGAAAAAGGAAAGTCTATGAACCTGGTATAACTTGGCATAATGCTCGGCAAACACAAAACTGTCAACTTAATTAAACTTGTTCTTGGTGTAAAATCAGTGTAAGCTTAAAAGCACTTAAGTGCAAGAAAATCAAGTATCTCATGTTTTATTAAAATTTTAGTAGAATTAGATGTTTCTAATTCTTCTTTTCCTATTATTTTTCCTTCTAATTCTAATAGTGAAGTTGTGAAAATTATCTTCTAAAGAGAATTGAATATTCAATATCTAGCTTATGCAGCCTTTTCTCTAATAAATGATAATAATACTTTTTATGTCTATATATTATAAACTTATGATTTTCTTATTGCAGTGATATTATACTTCAAAAAAAAAAAAGGGGAGAAGGAATTAATTACTTCAGAACTGAGTGAGCTTCTAAAATTTTGAAGACAACTGTACTGGTCTTGTTAAATGATCTCTGTCCAAAATAAATCCTAGGTGAGTTCAAAATATTTCACTTTGTCAGAGAACAGTTTCAATAGATAGTAAAATATAATTTACTCCTTAAAAAAAAATTATGCCAAGATCCACTTTACAATACAGATGGCTTAGGACTTCTGAAAAAAAAATTCTTCACAGAATAAGAGGTGGATATCATTCTACATTTTTGCAAGGTTTGAGGGGTTGAACGCATTCCTCTAGATTTGCTCCATCAGGTTCATGTCTTTCCTGTGCTGAGGATCCCAGAGCTGGATGCAGTACTGTTGGATTTCTGGGCTTTGAATGCACATGTCCCTCATATCTCATTCACTGGTACTCCCAGTCCTTCTCAGCAGGGCTGCTCTCAATCCCTTCACCCCCCAAGCTTCTGTCAAAACTGAGGGTTGCCTTGACCCAGGTGCAACACCTTTCATTTGGCCTTCTTGTACCTCATGAGGGTCCCATGGGCCCACTTCTCGAGCTTGTCCAGGTCACTCTGGATGGCATCCTGTCCTTCAGTCATGTCAACTCTACTACACAGCTTCATGTCATCTGCAAACCTCCTGTCAGTGCACTTGATCTTACTGTCTATGTCACTGATGAAATAAATATTACTATTCTCAGCATGGACACCTGAGGAACACCACTTGCCACCAGTGTCCACTGGGGCATTGAGTCCTTGATCACTGCCCTCTGACACAACCAACTGGAGACCTGTCCAAGTGTCAGTCACCACTGATGAGTCAATGGTAGGTTCCTCTTATAGACATAATACAGAAGAGGCAACCGCGAACAGAAACAAACAGTATATATAAACTGCCATATACAGTCCCCAGGCAGCTAGATACAGACTCTATTATTTCCCTATACTCATTACAGGAACAGTTTTTTGAGCTGGGAGAAAGGTGAGGAAACAGTTGCTGATTAGTACTGAGCTGGAATTATTTCCAGTCTTGTGGTTCGTGTTTTCTTTTGGGTTGGTTTTTTGGGGTTGGTTGGTTGGTTGGTTTTGTGTCTTTTTTTTCCTTTCTTATTTTAAATCAAATTAATTATAAACTTAAGATTCATTCTTAAGGTGATATTTTGATTGGTCTTTGGAGTGTTTATATACATATATGTACACAGACACACACATAGGAGTTGTATATATAGGTATATGTTAATGCATGAAATACATATAATATGTTATAATGCACTGGTTGCTTGTTGCTAATAGACTACATGAAGGATGATTATGATGTGCTTAGAGTATTTCCCACACTTGATACAACATCTCTGGATTGGATAAAGACAGACAATAATTGAGAGCATAGGGAGAGTGTTACTTTTCTTTGGTTAAACTTAAGGTTTCAGTGGCTGCAAGTTGCAAGTTGCAACCTAAACATATTTTGTTCTTAGTCCATAGTAAATGCCTGAGCAGGCAATTTTGTGTGTATATAGTTTTCTCAATAGTGTTAGATAAAAGTTTACCCAGCCTGTGTGGAATCCTCAAAAGTATGATCAGCAGATTCTGTAGTCACTTCTTTCTCAATACATTATGCAAACACTTTGGAAAGGAGATTAGTTTCTTCCCAAATAGCAATGAGATATTGTTTCATTAAAACAAGTTAATGAATTACTGAAGCAGCATTTTGTGGGCAAAGTTTGAGAAGACTGTTTTCATACTATTAGTGATTGCAGACTAATATCTAAAGAAGCTTCTCAGTTATGAAATGCTGACTTTCCACATTTCTTCCACAATCTATTGAAATAATGCAGATCTAAGTCATAGATACGTCACCCAAATGGTAGCATTTCCAGAAAATGGAATTGAGTTTGGATTATGCTCTAAACATACGAAATGGAGGCCTAAACCTCAAACATATTCCAGCTTTCAGGTTTAACTCCATACAAAATTAGAAAATATAGGTCTATATTCAACCCTCATCATTCAGAATAGGACAGAATAATTGTATTCACATATTCTTATAAAATCCCATTCAATTACATTTCTTTTTTCTTCTGACAATATTACTGTATGTTTCTTTGACTACCTAAGCTATGCTACTCAGTATTACTGGGAACAGAATCTGTGTTTAGGCCTTCCAAATGAAATCATTAATACTGAAGTTATGCCATGAGCTGATCCTAAAGGCTGATTGCACCCAGGGCTGCATTGAATGCAGGATAGAGGCAGATACTGCTTGGAACTCTCTGATCCTCCTCATCTGAAGTTGATTTGATAACATTAATTTTTTGGCTCTCCAGTGAGAATGGACTGTAAATTTTTGGTGTTAGGACAAGTTTTTACCATGAAGCACAGACTACATATTGTATAAGATTGAGACTTGCTGTGCTCCAGAAGGCTGCTTTTTATTTTAAGGACCAGTTGCATTCCAGTTTTTGTTAGTATAAAATTTTCTTGGTTGTCCTAGTATCTTATATACCCTACACATGAGGCTTTTTATGTCCTCCATTAGATAATTGCATCAACTGGCTTTTGTCTTCAGACATGAGAAAGAACACGTTCGTTTTAACTGTAAGCAAACCTTCATTCTTTCTGTAATTGTCAGTCAGATAGTACTATAACCACACACTACCAGAAACCAGGTATTCCATTAAATATATATCAGACAGACTAAATAGTTTGTAGGCTTCTAGACTCTACAACAGTTTGAAACATGTTTTGATAAAACATATAGAGCACACACTTGCAGTTGGTAATTTACCTGGAAAATATTTGGAGAAATATAAGTTTTTAACTAACTTCTCGATTAGACTGATAAGACCTCTTTACACGCTCAGTGGGCTTATATCTTGGTTACAGAATACAGCTGACTTTTGTACCATGAAATATATATTTTTTAAATTACATCTCTGCCTTAATTTGACTCCTTAACAATTAAAACCCAATGCTTATATATTACCCATATAATCAGTATGAAGCATATTGACGTATATGATTATTGAGATTGTTTAAAAATTAAAAATATACTTGCAGTGATAAAATCTGTTATAACCGAGCATATCTCTTTAGACTTTTAATTCAGTTGAGATTTGAAGAATAATGTCCTGGGATGAATTTTCATAGGACCTGGCATGAACGAAGTCTCCAGACCACTGCAGGATTCAGTGTGCTGATGCAGAACTGCAATTTAGAGCAGTAACAAGGTCATTAAGGGTTATTCGTCAATCTTCCCTAATGAGCTGCTCAGCCTTTTCAGCATTCGTGTGTGTTGCTGCTGACACAGGTCTCCCAGATCATGGTTTGTCACAATTGCTAGTCTCACCTGACTTGAAATGCTTCAACCATCTGTACACATTTCTCAGTTTCATGGCTTCAACCTTGTACAGTTTGCATATTCTTATGAGTCTCTTTACTGCCTGAACTTTCACTCTGCAAAACTTCTTTCCTTACACATTGTTATATATGGTGTCAGTAACATCTCTTACAATGCTCAGTTCACTGACATTCAAACAACTGCTTTAGAGACCCTCAAGAGCTGAGAAGATATGCATGTGGAGTCCTGAAAATACTTAACTAAACACATTGAGAAGGTGTTTGGTCTCATTTTAATGTTAAAAGGCTTATGATACTCAAGAAATTTTAATAGATCCATTGGCAACTAAGTACCACAGAGCCACTTGCTCATTTGCTCATTTCTCCCCCTGCCTACCACTTAGGTTGGATGGGGAAGAGAATTGTAAAAGAAAAGAGTAAAATTTCTGGGTTGATATAGGAACAATTTAATAATTGAAATAAAGTAAATATAATAATAACAGTAGTAATTGTAATGAAAAGGGGGGGGCAGAGAAAGAAAGGAAAGACCCCAAGAGAAACAAGTGATGCACAATACAGTTGCTCACCACTCACTGACCAATACTCAGCCTGTTCCCAAGGCACAATTGGTGACTCCAAGCCGACTTCCCCCGGTTTATATACTGGGCATAACGTCCTGTGGTATGGAATATCCCTTTGGCCAGTTCCAGTCAGCTGTCCTGGCTGTGCTTCCTCACAGCTTCTTGTGTACCTGCTCACTGGCTGGGAACTGAAAGGTCTTTGGCTTAGGCTTAGCACTACTTAGCAACAACTGAAACACCAGTGTGTTATCAGTGTTATTCTCCTATTGAATCCAAAACTCAACAGTGTACCAGCTACTAAGAAGAAGAAAATTAACTCTACCCCTGTCCAAACCAGGACACATGACTGAGCTAATTGACCCATGATGCAGTTGCTACATATTTACCGTGTTGCTATAAATCTATTTTATGCAAATTAACCACCACAACCACTCTGAAGTAAAATTAATATGAAAAAGAAACACATACCAAATTGTTAATCAACTTTTTTTGGATGAGCAAAAGAATCAAGAGGTTACTAGAAACTAAGCAAAAACAAAATTAAGAAAATAATCCTTCTGGAACCACACAAACTAAAATTAAATAGATTAATGAAAAAAACCTTCTATAAATAAATAAATACATGGAAATCTAGTAAAAATACCCCAATTATTGTCTTGAGAAATAAAAAAAATATATTGAAGAAAAAGATTTTTGGATCTTGACTTGTTTCAAATTTTGACTCAAAGGGAAGGCGAGAGAGAGGAGGAAGAAAACATCTAAGGGCTGCTGGAGACATTCAGAGGAGCTGATGTTATATATACACCTCAACTCATATGTTTTCTTTTTTTCTTTTTACAATTTGTGGTGTACATGAAGACTAACATAATTTTAACTTGATTAGAGAAAACAGAGCAGATTTTTTATTTCCCTGGTGAAATGCACTATTAATTAAAAAAAAAAGGAAAAATAAAGAACTTAAGTCACAACATTCTTCATCCAACTCCAGCTGTTAAAACCTGTGACCAGGGTACCAGAAATGCAGGTATTTGTGTATGCTTCCATAACTGTATACTGGTTTTATTTGTATGCATTCCCTTTATAGTATAATCTAAATGCATTTTACTTGATAAGTTTTTATGCAGATCTTACAACACATTTTTCTACCACATGTTGGAACATTTGTGCAAAAAAAAAAATCCCATCTTTATGTTTGAAATTTATGGGAACACAATTAAAATGAGAGGGGTCCAAAGGTATCAAGATAATTACATTTTTCTAATCTTACTAAACAAGATAAATTACCTGCAGGCCCTCTTATAAAAGATGAAATCTTCATAATAAGTGAATTAATCAAGCAGCAGCTTGCTACTGCACATGCATTTATAACAGGAATGATTCAAAGACTTATTTTATGGGGAAATTAATGGAAACAGGCTTTTCATTCTTCTGCACCAATTGAAAACCTCAGCAACCAGCTGCCCACTTGTCAAGAAAACAGAAAGAAGCTGGAAACAAAGATAAATAAAAACACCTTTTTCCTGGCACTTTTGAAGAGAAAAAGCAGCTCTCATTTACAGCAGCCATCTGTTTGTTATTTAATATGGGTGAATTACATGCTGTAATGAGTTTGTTTCTGCATCACTCAGTGCAATGGAACACAAGTTCACTCTCATAATGTGCAGCAGTTTTTAAAAGCTAATCATTTAATTGGACACAATAGTCAATGACAAATGGAGATGTAAAAACTCAGCCAGCTGTAGAGTGAATATGTAATCATTGTGAAATCATATTATTTTACATGCATGAAGACTCTTTAATAGTGGCTAATGTTGGTCAGCACTACAGACTCTGAAGAATGGAAGAAACATGATGAAAAGCAGCATTTCGAAACCATTCTTAATGTAATTGGGCTGTATTCAGGCACATGCTGTATCTGCCATTAAATTTAGGTACTCCAAATTGTTTAGTGGCCTCTCCCATTTTTTGTTTATATTTGCTTTCAACATTTATGGTTCAGTAGGCATGATCTACAGTTTGTTGAGAGTCATCTGATTAGTTTCTCTACAGACTGCCTTATAGTTCCCACTGACTTGGTGCTTGTTTTATTTATAATGCTAGATTAAAACAAACACAGAAAAGAGGAAAGAGTGAATCTCAGGGATAGAAATGGATTTGGGGAATCTAAACTTTGTTTTAGATGGCTTTTTCTTGTGGTAAAGGATTCATCTGTTTTCAGAACTTAAGGAAGTAAAAAAAAAAAAATTTTTTCTTTAGACATAGATTCAACCAGTCTGTGAGCTTTAGCCAATTCAATAGACTGTAGCCTTTTTCTGATGTACTAAATTTATGAATTCTTCACTTCTGACTAAGCATAATGTTTTGGTTTCAAAATAAAGCAAGAAAAATAAGTTTAATGGTGATATATATCTCTGAATAAGGCAGGACAGATTTGCTTTTTATTTTGTTAATTATTAAAAGAAGCCAGCTTGAACAAGGATCTAATTTATGTTAAAAGATTCAAAGGCCTAAGGAGATTAGATGGAGCACAACAGCTTTCTGATAGCGTGTTTGAATGTGTATTTCCATCCAGTGTCTCATTTTTGCATAACGGCCTGTGCACCTTAAGGTAATATAAACAGATATATCCAATATATTTTAAAATATGAAGAGCTAAGAAGTGAGAAACAATACTCCTATAAAAGCTGAAGTAATTCAGTTTATTTCCTCCCTCAAAATTTTAAGGAATTCAAGACAGAGGAAAAACCCCTCAAAGAATGAAAAGGATATCACCTCAGCAGCTTTGGGAGAGGGTACTGAAACTCCCAACAGGGTTTAAGTACCTAAAACACAAGGGAGAAAGTGAAGCTACAGAGTAGAAGAGTGACAGACAGATTATCTCCTTAGACATAAAGGGAAAACGTGGAAAACAATTTACTCATGCCAAAAACAGCCACCCAGAAAATACAATAGAGAGAAACGCTGCAAATTGGAAAAGCTTTTGAAGCATACATCACAAACACAATTAATATGAAGGAAATGTCACACAGTTCCTAGTGGATGACTAAAAACCAGGAAAGGAGAGTAAATGACAAAGTACTTTCTAACCCAAGATTTGGAACTCAAGCTAACAAGAGCTGAATGTGCTAAACTTATTAATGATGCACATAAGATGGGAGGCACAATCATAGCAGTTAGAGTGGCAATGTCCAAAGAAAAAGTGAATCAGTCATAAGCTCCCATGTGAGCGAATTTCTTTTTTCAAAGACAATGAGGAGAAGTTTTTCAGTTAGTGGCTGAAGAGTCACACCACTTCTCCACCTGTTGCAACCTGACACAGTGCTACATGGTTTCTGCTGCTTCTAAAGCTCCATCCCTTCGTCTCTAATGCTATCATCCCTAGTAGCAGCAGTAACAAGAACCTAAATAGAACACTCTTACTGGTGGGTGAATGGAGGATAAACATATGTTGTATCTGTATAAAAGGAATATGGGTTTTGAAGCTTAATCATGGAGGGAGGAAGGAGAAAAGTAATTGCATGAACGTGGGGTGAAGGAAAAGGCTGTGTTTTGCATAGTGCAGCCTGCAAGATGGTGCCAGATGGTTCTGGTGCCAGACCTTCAAATTTGAATCTGCAGGTGTTGTGTTCCCCCAACTTTAGAAAGAAAGTATGAGTACCATATTCATAACAGCAAAATGACCAGTTTCAGAAAACTAATGCTCCTTATGTTTTGATTTTAATTCTAGATTCCAAATTTTGAGGAAATAGACAATTAAATGTACAGAAATCCTAGTGACTGTTCTTTTTTTTTCTTGCAAGAGAAATAAATTATCACAGTGATGTGCTGATGTGATGCTCTGATGTCCTCACCCATTCTACAATGATACCAAGTCTGTGTATTACTTCAGAAGGTTTACCTGAAGGTTGAAATGCACAGAATGGACCTATATGTTTCATAGGTACTTCATTGCAGGAGAAAATAACAACACAGATCACAGTAGAAAAATTCCTAATAAGAGAAATACGAAAAGTTCTATTAGAATTAACCATTTTAATTGTAAGTAATATTGCTTATTGAAGAATTTATAAAGAATCACTGTTCATCAAATATGGAATTGAACTTTTACTGGCAAGCAATCTACATATGATTAATAAGTGTAAATGGTGGCAGATATCACCGAATCATATCTTATACTGACAGAAAATAAATGCAACCGAAAGTACATGATTTTTCAAATGAAACTGGCAGTAATAAGATTGTGTTGCTTCTAGGTCGTAAGAAAAGACTTTGCATCATTTTATAATTTTTGTATTATTTTATCCTTACCTTGTTTTGTTCAGATAATCATGCAACACTATTAAAACAATGTCATTTCTCAAAGAGCAATATATTTCAAAAGATTAGTGTAGACTATATCAGATTAATTTCATCTTTGAACTTGTTTCTGAGAATTTCATGCCAAAGAACATATCCTATAAAAACGTTCCTATGTCAAATTAAAAATTATATCTATTAATTTTCCCATTTATTCTAAAATAATTTAAAAATCAAAACACATACTTTAGATAATTGAACTTTCGAGATTTTCATCTTTCCATTTCTCTATTACCCCCTCTCTTTTTTCTGTCACTTCTGTATGGACAAGAAGTCAGTAATAAAGTGTTTTACTCCCATGTGCTTCCTAACTACTGCTGGGAGCAATCATATTTGATATCAAAGAATGTAAAAAAAACCCCACAGTCTCTCTTGAAGTGTTATCTTAGACACCAAGATGTACAAAGTCTTTGTAAGTTGGAAAGAGCTGAGCACCAATGAGACACAAATATTTCAACACTCACTGTCATAAATCTAAATAGGTTCTCTTGAGGCAACATAAGGCATTAAGATTTCCTTGCAAGTCCTCATGGAAATCTTACACACTAACAAAACAGATTCCTCTACGTTTTGATCATATACACCTTAGAACAAGTTGCTATGACTTCTATTCACTTCCTGAAGTTACTTATAGATAGTACAGCAGACAGGAATGTACGGTCAAAGCTGTGCATAGGTGCTCATGAGCCTCTGTCCCCACTGAAACTGACTTGAATCTACAAATATCTAAGTAAAGAAGATTTTACTTTCTACCTCTGTTACTCAACATGGATACATGGGGAAAATGATTAGACTAAAAATATGTACAGAGACTCTTCCTTTTCTGAAGCTTTGGGTATTGATCAATGGTGGGTACCATGGCCTCCGTATGAACATCAAATCAGACCATTATACTTTTGAGTGCAATTCAACGCAATTCTAAGAGGAGTTGCCTGTAATTTTAAATTTCAAAGAATTTGAAACAATAAGAGGACTTGTTATTTTACTAGATGAAGTAAAATCCTCAGATTACATAAAGAACTACACCATAAATCTCTAGGTGTCCAGGAGACTCAAAAACTGGAATTTATTTGCAGAGATTAGTACTTTGTTCTACACATTCATGCATTTAGCTTTTATGGTTAGTAAGAAAACAAACATTAGATAATGTTCACATAAATCTAGCATCAAAATTAGAGCACTGAACCTGAAACTTAAAAGAAGTCTGAACAAAATGTGACTTAGTATGTTCAACTGCATAGGACCTGTTCAGAACATAAAGACATTACTAGAGATAAGCTCATACAGATCATGCCTTGTAACCTAGATAGTTCTGGTTTTACTTTCCTTTTGAAAAGAGTGGAAAAAGTTGGCCAAAAAAGAAAGAAGCACAAGTTGATACACGGGGAAGAGAAAGACAAAACCAAAACCAAAATGTAGTCTGCAGAAGTGGAAACCTCCATTTAATAGTAGAATATTGAGCCATTTTTCCTCTAGGCAATTTAACCATGCATCTGAGTGTTGGAAATGATTCACTATATTCCTTTTTAAAACTTCTGGAATTTAATTCTTCTGACTAAACGTGGACATTGGCAATACAGACACTGGCATCACAACTAGTTTTGTATAGTCAGTAAGTGATTAGTGCTTATCATTACTATTTGCTCTTTAAGAACTACCCAAATATTCCAATTTAAAAGAAAATAGAGGTTTTTAAAGTGAATGCTATAGATATAAATGAGAAAATCCTTCTTCCTGAGTACCTGAAAGCTAATAAAAAAGATCCTAAAATAAGACCAAATAAAAAAGAGGCAAGTGTCCATATTTTTTTTATTAGTCTGAGACTGGGACTGAAACCAAAAACTTTGGCAGGTAAGTCATACTTCTGAAAGCGGGCAATGGCTCATCTGTTCCAAGATCTCTTGAGTAGGTTTTATCCACTAAAGGTGCAAGTTTGACCTCTAGGCACCAACATCTCAGCTATTTATGTTGTCTTCCTTTTGTAGTCGGTGAAGAGGAACATACACTGCTAAGGAATGATTTATCTTGAACCAATGTAAACATCTAAAATGTGTCAACTCAATTGACCCAAGAAGTGCCTGTTTCTGTTGTCTGTCTATAAAATCAGTTTAGACTAACTTAGGGGCAGATGTGTCTCCTTTAAATGTCTAAAGCTACATTAGAGAAATTCACACATAGAAATTATATACCCCAGCTTTTAGCTTTGCAGTAGTGTTAAAATCACTCTAAAAAGCAACTAAAGAGACAAACAAGTGCAGTCTTTTCCTAATCAGTGCAGATTTAAGTTCAAATTGGAACTCTGCAAAAGTAGTATGTTGACTGACAGGCTGGAAGCAGAGGTTAGTTGAATTAAATGCAAGGAACTTTCTCAATTTCTCTGCATTCTCTGCTTTTCTTATACCAGTTGTGTAGCTAAGAAGTGAATATTCAATCTACCAACAGCAAGGAGCTAGAGTAAGCAAGCTTTCTGGCTTAGTGAGGAGGACATTACGCCGGAAGGATCAGAAACCTGGGTCTTGGTCTGAAAATCCTATTGTAGTTCCAATAATGTTTACGTATTTTACCCAGTGACACCGGGAATGCAAAATACATAGCTAGTCTCTGTATGGCTCTGGGCCCTACAATCAAGAACAGAGCAAGATGTGACAGGTAAGTCTCGACACAAGAGTGACAAAGATGACAGTCATGGGAAGTTTTTACAGTCTTCAAAGGTTTATTGCTGCTATAACTTTTTTTCAGATTAGAGAAAATAAGGTACTGACGAATCACCAGCAGGCCACTTGCCTATAAAGATTGTTGCTTCTTAACACTTGTTTGAACAAAAAAATTCAAATGAGAGTTTTATGTATGTATTAAAATACATAACACTCTATTACAGTTGATGTTACTGCACGTTATGAAACTGTAAAAAACAGAGCAAGCCTGTTCTAGATAAGTCAACAGTAATGTTTTATGGTATTTGAACCAACATTTTGCAGGCACCACAGATTTAATTAGGTTAGCTATTTCAGTATCTTTTGAAAATTGTAAACATTTCCCCAAAATGTTTTTTATATGATGTGCATTATATGCATTGTATGATGTGCATTATATGATACGATGTTACTTTTAAAATTCTGGTAAAATGCCACACAAAACTGATCCTTTGTTTAGATATGAGTATATATTGCCTGTAAACTTTCATGCCACCTGCATGAATCTGAGAGTAGAATTCATAATGACATAGACACTGCTTAATCTAGGGTAAATCTTTTACTCCCTTCTAGTGCAATCATTATCAGCAATGACCCAGAATGACAACCAATCATTGGAACAAAAACCTCGTATACAGAGACTGAAACGTTCAGCAAGTCTGTCCTCCTCACATTTGATGGGTACATCTCTATTTTCAAAATAGTTCCAGCTGACTGTTTGGACACATTATGCCTAAGTCTTACACAGATGCAGAGAAAAGGGATGCATTGTATTTCCATTTTCTTTGTCTTTATCTTTCTCTCCTTAGAATTACATGGACAGATTCTTAGCTAGTGTGGATCTTTGCAGCCATAAGCAGCCCATTGTGAAACATCTTTCTCAGTTATCTGCACAGAAGAATGCTTGTGGCTGAAAGTTTTTTTGCATCCCAATTATTTTTTTAGCAGAAGAATTATCTTTTTATCCTGTAAGCCAGACTGCTGTATACAAACATCTAATTGTGTTCTTATATATCTTGACAAAGCATCTTCTATAAAACGCTGTCAGTGCTGTAGCAGAAAATTGTCACGAGGTTACCTCACAGTATTTTATTTCAACGTAATTTATACTTCTGATCTCTGCCTCCAAATACTGTTCATCTGTCATGAATTTGTTTTAGGATCTTTGTCTTTTAGTGTGTTGTTAAAACACCCTGAATTACGTTGTCATGATTTGTTTTCTGTCTTGTAATTGTTATGTTACAGGTGAAACTGTGACTGACCTTAATTGAAACTACAGGGATGAATGAACTGTATACTCTCTGTCCTTCAGTGCCAGCATAATGAACCTTAAAACATGGCGAAGAACAAGGAGTGGCAAATGTTATATCTTCCC
This sequence comes from Chiroxiphia lanceolata, assembly GCF_009829145.1. Classification (NCBI taxonomy): domain Eukaryota; kingdom Metazoa; phylum Chordata; class Aves; order Passeriformes; family Pipridae; genus Chiroxiphia; species Chiroxiphia lanceolata. The sequence goes on from NC_045638.1 coordinate 53,674,047, forward strand.
CTGGGGTGAGTAATTCTAGGGGGTATTGAAAGGACATGCATAAGACATATACAGAACCTTAATTCTGCCTTCTGTAATATGCCAAACAGGGCAATTCACAAGGGGGAAGATAAGCCATGTATTATAAAAGGCAGCAGTAAAATGACTTACCCCTACAGCAAAGGCAAAGTAAAAAAACTATTGTTACTGTCTCTTCCCAGGCTCATTCTGGCGCAGGACTAAGTTTAAAAGCTTGGTCTCTCTCTTTGTGAGTAGAGTTTTTAATCTGTTTTATCTGCCTTGCCCTTGGACTGAATTAATAAATTTTGCTGGTGGAAGTAGGATGTCCAAGATTCTGTCTGACTAATGTGATTACTATAAACAGTCGTGAGATTTTGTCTAATTGTTGTTTACAACAACTAAAAAATAAATAAGGAAAATGAAAAATAAGAATAAAATTATTAGAAGAATACAGAACTTAAAGGAAAGCAGGAATAATAAATGAAAATTAAAAAAAAAAAAGCAACAGAATCAATAAATGTGCTGGTCTACTCAGTTTCATGATGGAACATTGGGGGTTTGGGCTGAATTTTGCCTGTTTCATATGTCTCTAGTTATAATGGAGAGATGATATAGACTACAGTAACTTTTGGAGCTTATATCATACATATGAGTGTCTCATAAGTTATTAGTACCAGAAGCCATAATGAGTAATGTCATACTTCTTTTGCATAGCCTCCAAAGCTTGTAACTCACTGCAACCCATGAGCGATGTCATTAATTCAGCACTTTTTCAGTCTTAGAGATTGTATCCAGATTTTTGAGAATTTTTTCTTATACTTCGCTAGTGATGCATGAAAACTAGTAATGAATGTGAGAATGTAAGGCTGATGCAAATACTCTAACCCAGAGCTCTCTGCATAAACCAAGGACTAAGAAACTCCAGAAGTTTACAAGATCTATTCTTAAAAGTGTAAGGTTTTCAAGATGCAAGTTATTGACTGTTTCTTGGTGGCTTTCATAAGACCTGGATGATGTTCTGAATCTAAGAAATTGTCTTCATTCTTTCAGTAGCATGAATTTATGATCCAGAAACTCTGAAATCTAAAACCCTTTGATCCCAGTGTACCCTACCTCTGGGTGGCCTTTTCTATTTATTCTGTCTATAATATTTTTTAGGCTACAGTTGAAGATTGAACTGGCATATTATTAAGGTTTTTGTACGGAGATAACACTGTACCTTTAAATACAGTGATTTAAAAATACTTATAAGGAAGAAGGGTTAACTCAATTTTCATTAGCTTTCACTGTTTACTACTGTATTTAGCCTCATCAACTAATTGCTAAAGAATAAACTCAATGAAATAATTCATGATTTACAAATAAGTAAATGAAAAAAAGTGTGATAGCTGTTAATTTCAGCTTTTCTAAAACTCTAAGCAAATAACTAGAATTTCTCCTCAGTACAATTATAAGTATTTCAGTATGATGGAAAGAAACCCAAAGCTTACATGAAATGATGCAGGTAGTTATTGTTACTGTTGTTTTATTGTTGTGTTGGGGGACAATCTATTAATATGTGATTTTACATGGGTAGTCTAGTTACTAGTTCCTAGTTATACTTCATTGGGGTTTTTTGTTTGTTTTTCATTTCATTAGTATAATTTAGAAAAATAAGGTGTGCCAAATCATATAACTAGATCAGAAAAAAAACTCTAGCACTTAAAAAAAAATTCCTTCTTGTGTTATTTGAAATTTCCTGCCCTTCTTGTTTTTATTATATCTTTGGTTGTGGTCGCTTATCATACATTTCAAAGGTCAAGAGGTTAGGATTAGTTTCTGGCAGTGTTATAAGGTAAATGTCAAAGTATTTACATAATTTAAAAAAATGTATTGACAGAGAAATAAAGAAGTTGCATTTCAGCTCCTTCTCTTAAAACCGAATACGTGACTAAGACAACACAAAGTACATCTCAAAAATGGGACTCTTAATTTTTAGGGTGTCTTACTGATAGTCCAGATTGGCAGTCTAGTTAGGTTAAAGCTCTTGCTCAAGTAGCTCCACTTATTCAATGATAAATGTTTGGTTAACACTTTCAAAATGTAATTGTACATGTATGCAGTGTAGGTGTAACTTATAAAAATACATTCTGCATCAATTACAATTTCATCCCAAGAAAGTCTATGTTTGAAGATCAAAAACAGGATTGCAATTTTAAGTAATCTGTAGATGTAAGCAAAGCATAAAAGAATTTAGTTGGCTGCTGCAACTTTAATCTGACACACAGGGTATATGCATTATGGTATAATCTTTCATTGCAACTATGCCAATAGAAGCTTCTCCTAATGAATAAACTCATGAGGTGGATTTCAGGTAGCTCGATTAGCCCTAATTCGGATGATTCCTAGCTTTTGAGTGTTTGAATTTGAAACATTAAGTTATAACTTCTTAATGTAATTTCTGTGGGATTTTTAGTAGATGTATTGGTGTTTTATCATACAATTCAATCAAACAATTGTTTGATTAGTGACTGTCTTGACCACTGCTCTCTCAGCACTTCAGCACAAGCTCCTTGAACTAAACCAGCTGATGGCTAAGGGCAATGAAGTTGTGTTCTGTGAATTAGAGAGGGATCATGCTACATTCTAAAAGACTGGGCATCATTTACAGAGAGACTAAACAGGACCAAATATTATTTAATAAATCAGGTACCTAGTAAGGGCCATTTCTATCCAGCCTGGCATGTTTTCTCCAGAAGAGGAGAACTCATGTGAGTTGAGTTGCAGTGTATTCTTGGCTCAAAATAATCCTTCAAGTCATTCTTGTTCCAACTGAAAACCAGGTGAAGCCCCATCCTTCTGGACACAACACTCATGGCTAGGCTTCGCGAACGAAGATTTGGGAAGGCACTATCCACATTTGCTACAGGCACGCTGGTGGCTTATGAGGCCAATATGTGACAGACATATCCGATTGCAAAAGGCGCAGCAGAAAGACTCCTTAGATGGTGTAATCTGCAAGACGGTACTTTCTGCGTTGCCTTTTTTCCTCGAGAGTGATCCTGCGTGTGTTCTCGAAGGAGACAGCTGCGTTATAGATGGTGTGTCTCCAGGCCTCCTGATTTGAGGCCAGAGTAGACCAGTTATGGTGATCAGTATGGCCAAGGCTGAGATGTTGTTTCAGGGAGTCTTTGTATCTTTTCTTCGGGGCTCCTCTCATGCGGCAGCCAGTGGCAAGTTCACCATAGAGCAGGATCTTAGGGAGGCGGTGGTCCTTCATCCTTGAGACGTGCCCTGCCCATCGCAGCTGCATTCTCAGTAACATGGCCTCAATACTATATTACAGGTTTTTACTGAGAAACCAGGGACAAAGTGTCCAAAAATTTGGTCTGCTCTAATCAAGATTTGGATTGCTTTGTTAGTTTTTATAACCTCTTAGGGAGATAGGAGATTTCATAAAAGATTATATGGAGGAAAAAAAGAAAATTAGTAATCACTAGATAGCAGATAATCTAGCATGCAGTTCTCTCAAGGTCAATAGACAGACTAGCTTAATGCATAGCACTAACTGTCATTATTAGCATCAATTAGAATACTACCCAAGAATCTTCTAGAAGTTTTGTATTTCTAGAAGCAAATGAGATGAGAAAATAAAGTTCATGCTGAAAGTTCATAGGTAATTTTTTTAATAAGACAGTAATTAGTTCATCAGGTAAAATAGAAATCCTTAGGAACCTGGAAAATCAAGTAGATATCTATAGGACCAACTAGTTTCACCCTCTTTTTTATCACAGTACAGTGTTTCTGACACATTTAATAGTTTTGATTTGTGTGTAAGTAAATATACTAAGGATAGGTATATGAAAAGGAAAATGTCAAAGAAGGGCGAAGTAGGTACATGTGAAGGGGGGTGCTCTACTGTTGACTAACACTTCCATGGAAGAATTAGACTTTTTGATTCAGAATAAGTGTTAAACAAATATTTGAATATGCAGAAGCTAGTTTAATCTGATTTTTGTTTATACACAGTATATTTTCTCAGTCAAAAAAAAGATAATTACCTTTCCACACAGAAAAAAATAAATCTAAATCAATTTATTTTTCCCATTTTTATTGTTCTTAACTCTCTTATGCAAGACATGAATGGAAGTAATAGAATTTTTTTTATGGAGTTAACAAACTTGGGTCATCTTGCTGGGTGAGCAGATATATATATATATATATATACATATGTGAAGCTTGCCAAACCTGTGAGCCGTGATGAAGGAGCTTAATTAAAGTTCACGGACAAATTAAAAGTGAAAAAAATAGAACAGCAAGAAATACATTAATTAAGAAAACCTGTATCTTAAAAAGAGCAGACCCAAGGGTATCAGTACAGTAATAAGTAACAGCAGGGGTGACCATCAGGCAGAAGATAAAATGGAGTAATATGGGGTAGGAGAGCAAGCTGTCCAGGTGTAAAGTTGTTATGAAGTCCATAACACTATGCCTCCAGAGTAGCACTGAAGAGCTCCAACTGAGTCCTCTGGGAAAAGCTATTCTTTACCTGTGTCAAGGAAAGGTCCAATTAAAGTATCTGTTTGAAATCAGAATGATTTTTGTTCATCTTTGTCATGGCAGTACTATAATTCAATATTCTTGTATGCCTTTTCTTAAACTTTCAGGTCCATTTAATAAATACAAGACAAGGTGCATATTTAATGCAAAACAAATAAACAGTATTCTGTGAAGAGAATAGATTTCTGAAACTCTGTGAGATTTTTCTTTAACGTTCTTAAGGCTTTACAGGATATTTTATATTTTGGTCTTCACAAAAACTGCTCTGATTTATATTTTCTATATTCCTTAAATTTTCTTAAGAACTTTATGTAGGTTTTCTCATTTTCTTAAGGGTTGGTGAAGTTTTTTCCTGCTTCCTCTCCAACCTTCTCCCTTGTGCCCCCCAGCCCTGACAGTTTCACAGAATCATAGAATCTTTTAGATTGGAAAAGACCTTCAAGATCATTAAGTTCAAACATTGACCTAATACTGCCAACTCCACAGCTAAATCATATCCCTAAGTGCCACATCTGCACATCTCTTAAGTACCTCTAGAGATGGGGGCTAAACCCCTTCCCTGGGAAGCCTATGCCAATGCTTGACAACTCTTTCAGTAAAGAAATTTTCCCTAATAGACAATCTAAACCTCTCCTGACACAAATTATGGCTACACCCTTCTTTCAGGTAGTTGTAGAGAGCGATAAGGTCCCCCCTCAGCTTCCTTTTCTCCAGGAAAGGAACAACCCCAGGTCCCTCAGCCTCTCCTCCTAAAACCTATGTTCCAGACCCTTAACCATCTTCATTGCCCTTCTCTGGACACACCCCAGCACCTCAATGTCTTCCTTGTAGTGAGGGGCCCAAAACTGGGCAGAGGATTCAAGGTGTGGCCTCACCAGTGCTGAATAAAGAGGGAGAATCACTGCCCTAGTCCTGCTGGTCACATTATCTTTGATACAAGTCAGGGTGCCATTGGCTCATTCCTAGTGTTGACCAGCATCTCCAGGTCCTTCTCTGCTGGGCAGCTTTCCAGACACTGTTTCCTGAGCTTATAGTGCTGCACAGGGTTGTTGCGACCCCAGTGAAAGACCCGGCACTGGTCATGAGTGCATGACCTGACTATATTAATCCATTACTGTGGAGAGAATTCACAGATACTCACCGTAATTTCTCTCTAGAGGAGAAGTATATACTACTAGAGATTGGTTCATTTAATTTTCCTATATACATATTTCTGTCTGTAATAGGTGGTTCATTAGAGATGTTTACACTGTGCCTGATGCTTGTTGGGAGGAATCTCATGCTGTTTCATGTTAATGGAAAGCTGATGAAACTTTACGGTTTCAAGCAATTAATATCAACAATTTTATCACAACTATAGCTGTCATTTTGCTCTATGGTGACAGCAGCTGTAGTGAGGCTGTGGTAAAGGCAAAATAAGCAGTGGATGAGAGACCATTTTGTAGTCCCTGTTAATTTCCTGCCCTGAATACAACTGCTTTTTTATGCACAGAGATAGCTATGATTTAATACACTGTATAGGAATTTTTGGAAATCATTTATTATTTATCAAATCAGGACAAGAATTCAATTTTAATTGTGGTACTTTTAATAACCTGTTTTATTTTAGACAAATAACCCTATATCTAGTTAAAAATAATTGTTAGGCTTATTTATTTAAAAATTATAATAAGCATATGTCACTTGCTTATTTTCCTCACATTCTTCCATGAGAGAGACAGGACTGGACAAGATGGTAAACGTCCCTCAGTACCAGCTGTAGACTGTTATATTTTTTCTTCTGCTTCACTTTTCACTGATTTGTCTAATTCTGCTTTCAGTTTTGGCCAATTCTGAAGCAGTTGAAAATCCAGCTATTACAATGGTGTAAGTATAATATCTTTGTCAGGTTGTCAGGACATCCAAAAATCTTTCTTAATGTGTTATTTAACATTTTACTTCATTATGTAGCTAAAAGGAACAACACTAACACTGGAGATCTAAGAGAACTTATTTACTGGAGTTTTACTTTCTCACAGACAGCATAAAAAATAATCACATTTTTTGAAGATCATATGATATTTATACCAAATAGTTATAAACATAATTGATTTCTTTTTCAATTTGTTTCTAAACCTCTTCCCCTCCTCACTTAAATCCAATATTTATTTAACCTCGAGCTTCTTAAGACATGAAGCAGAAAGCTTCAAACTCTTATAAAAACCATATCATTTTTAAATCTTACTCATTTGAATGCAAGTGCCTTACAAGCTCAAACAGTGTTGGTTGTTCTCATTGAAGTTTATAATGCTTTAGATATTCAAATCAGCTTTATGCCTTCCATTTGTTATGCAGATTTGCAAACTTTATGTATCACATGGTTTATCTACATTAATATAGTTTTCACTAACAGGACTTAGAGGAATAGATGTATACTCTAAAGATACACATTTTTAGTACCTTGAATTATCATAAAAACATAAAAATAGTGTCTATTGCTCTACTCTAATCAGACTCATTTTTATGTGGTTGCTGAAAGCCCTTTTACATTCCACTCTGTGTCTGGAGGTCTGTGTATAAAACCGATTCAGAAAAAAAACCAAAATGAAGACACCTGCTGGCTTATAACACAAATACTAAAATATCTTAAAGCCTGCTGAAAGGAGAATTGGAACAATATGTCATTACTGAAGGCTCACTTGCAAGTTCTAATGTATTATAATGAAAACAGTATGACAAACCTAATGAGACAGTGAAGATTTGGGTAATTGTTCCTACAATGTATGGTAACTTTTCCAGCCGTTATTGGCAAACATAAAACCTAATGAGATTTTATTAATTTAAATGCAGTACATCTGCAAAACATTTCCTTAGTTGCAGTCTCCTCTGCTAATCTCCCTTCCCACACGTACTTGATCCTTTTAAGTTAATTGTTCTGCATAGTACACTTTCTAAACAAAACATACAAAGCACTTACCATAAATGTGCATTAACTTATTTTACCAGGCTTACTTTTTGTGGGTACACTTTCATATTGATTGGATAGACTACAGCTTCTTTCCTCTCTGTGAAAATGTGTATAATGAAACTTGTATTTTTACTTGGAATTTGGTTAAGGCAGCATCTTCACATAACAGCCCAATTTTGTCGCTGTTCTTCACATTACTCTTCCAGGAGTCCTATGGAAGCAATTCACATTTTGAAAGAGTAATATTTACTATAACTGAATAAGGTCAATATAGTAATACTTTAGAACTTAAATTATTTTTTCCATACAAGCATGTTGATAACTAAAACATACATCATGTTTATATCTGGCTTTTTTTTTCCTCAGCTTAATAAAGCCAAAAAGTTTTAAGGAAGATTTTATAAATAACCTACCATCTAATGTAAAGTTTAATTGTGTACTTAACATTTCTAACTCTAACCAAGCATGAAAACATCAATAACTAAATTTTGCTATTATAATTTCTTTGAGTAACTACTGAGTACTACTGTGCGTAGCTGTGATCTTGATAAGGGTTTTCATCGAAATGTTGATCTTGGATAATTCTGTAAGTTTTGGATGTAAAATTTTGGAATCTTCTCATGGCAATCTCACCAGCAGTTCAGGTTCAATGTTTCTGGAAGACAGGTCTTGTTCTTTCCTTCCAGATCTCCCTTCTGCTCTATTTGAGCTATCAAAACATTTCAGATCCAGAAACTGAATGCTGTCTTTGATCTGAACTTCTATACAGAAGCTTATATTTGACTTGTCTATAATCCTTCTGCTTGTTAGTTCTGAGTCATGACCATTTTTATGCAGCCACATGTCTGAATTAATTTGTTAAATGTTCAGATAATCTTTCTTAATACTTGCTTTGATACTTTAAATCACCTGTAAATCTACTCCACTAACTTCCTGGAAATCTCTTCATTTAGAATTACATAAGGCATCTGTGAAGCTGTTCTATGCTTACTGTGGGATGACAATGGCCAGGGATGATCCTACTATTTGATGGGGTTTTTTGTTTAGTTGGTTATTTGGGGAGACTATGTGGTTGGGGTTTTTCATTTGTGGGGGGATTTTTGTAAGGCTTTGTTTGTTTGTGGGTTTGGTGGTGTGTGAGGTTTGTTTGGTTTTTATCCTTCTGTCATCTTTTATTTAATTTTTTGGGTTGCAGTTTCCTTGGGGTAGAAGCTGAGTTCCCTCTTCATGTTTGTATTATGTATGGACTTGAGTGATATAGGTGAATTCATCTGTCATAAATAACCATGACATAGATATATAAATCCTGGTTAGTTATCTTATGCTGCATACTCAGTAGAAAGCAATAGGCCCCTCATTAGAGTGGCATATGGCAGAGATTATATGCTTTCTGAAACCACTATTTCCCTCCACTATCTGTAAAAGCAGTCAATAGTTGCTAGACCTTGATGTTCCATATCTATCTGTCTCTATTTCAGGTGTGATGAATCCCAAACAAAATATTACAGAAAGCTTTACTCTCTTACTTCTCTTTGTAGTTTTATACACTTAATCTATTTCTGTACCCTAAGAAATATCTTTCAAATAAATTAATTTCTTAATATACAATCTTCCTTTCAAAAGTTTAAAATATGGTTTACTTGTAATTATTTTCATGAAAAACAAATATATACAAAAGTGTTGCCCCTGCTATAATGACTAATTTGTTACTCAGTCACTCAGAATTAAATGCACTTCAGATAGTGCTGATTTCTGGTTCATTTTCTCTGTTGTATTTAGTGCTGGATCTTTTTCAAGTTACAATGTCATAAAAGGATGACAAGAAAAGTCTTGACTTTGCAGTCTTGGATGAAAGAGCATTTCTGTATGAAAGTACCCATAACACACTGCCAAATCATGGCACAAAAAGCAATAGAGCTGTCATGAAGTTCAAAAATTATATTGTCTCTGCTAGAATAACTGGGAAGAGATCATATTCACTTTTCCCCTGAGTTTTACAGGTCATTTTGGATTTACAGCATAGCTTTTTATTGCAGTTTGTAAAACTTTTAGGGAATATAGCAATTTTTATCAATTATTCTTGCACTTGGTCAGGTAGTCCTGCACCACAATATCACTAAATGTGTCAAAATTAATTAAATAATTTTTCTGAATTGTGCACCATCCTTTTTCATGCTTTTGACACATATTCTAAGAGGTAAGACACACATAGGACTCAAAGCCAAAATGAGTTGTAGACTTAGAAAGGACACAGCACCTGGATCTGTAGAAGGCACTACTAACAGGAGATATCTTTCTTGTAGCCTAAATCTTGTTAGAACCATATATGGCCATAGCTAGGCTCTGATTTTAACCCTTCACTCATCTGCTAAAACTATGGAAAGTAAACTGTTTTACTCTGGCTAATTTATACTTTCTTTTAGCTTATATGAAAATCAAAATTTCTACAAAATGTCTGGCTTTCCCAAGTAGGAATAATTCAAACTCTGCCATTGGAATTGAAAGTGTTTGGGGATGTGACAAAAGGTGAAACCAGCAAGTGTCTCTCTACCTGTGCTACTACCTGTGCTAAGGATTATACAGACAAGTAATTTACTGCTGTCATGAATTTCCTAAAAGAGATGAGAGCATCTGAAGACAGGTACAGCGTTATATAAACTCTCTCAACCAATCTGCAATGGCACACCAATGCTACCATCTTTTGGTAGCAAACTTTTAAATTTTTTTTTCCACTCCTGTGTTGAGCAAAATGATTAATATTTTTATAATAATTAGATCAATGAATTTTTGTTATAATGATTCTCCTTAGTTCTAGCAGCACTGCCTATATCTGAAAAGACATCTTTAGAATCAAAGCTTCAGTAGAAGTTCCTCTGTATAAATTCCCAGCAAACTTTTCTGGATAACTCTGTAATCTTGCACTGCTTGTATAACTGCATACAACCAAAGGCAAGTAGAGGAGTGTCTGCCTTTAGCAAGCCCCTGTAGACTAATTGCAGAGTAAAGTATATTAAATAACCAGTAGAAAAAAAAAAATTAAAAAAAGATAGTGTGCCAGGCAAGACAACAGCCAAGGGAGACTTTAATCAGCAACTGGCAGCTTCCTTTTTACCCAAGACTGTATAAATGAGAAAGGTTTTGGAGGCCTGCCAGGGAAAAGGAGCACTGAGGTTAGTAGAAGCATGAATATTTTCATTTTTCTCAATCCCTCCCCCCATCAGATTCTCAGGAATTCCCTCCTATATTATGCAGCATTTATTATTATTGTTGTTGTTGCTGATGTCATTATTATTATTATCATAGAATATGTGAAGTTGCAAGGGACCCAGAAGGATCATCAAACAAACATCATTATTATTGTTAATAATAATAATAATTATTATTATTATTTTATGACATAAAGGATAGTAGTAGTAAATCAAACCTGAAATATTACATTCCTCAAATCTGGAAGAATTGGAAACAGAAGAGATTCTCAAGAAAAGGGATTCTTACTGGAATCTAAGGAAAATACTGTTACTTGTTACTTCCAGAACATCATTCTAGTTTATGTTAGGAGAGATTTCTGGGTGTCTCAAAGCAAGACAAACTTCATTTTTAGATCAGGTTGTTCAAGGCCTTTTTCACAAATACACCACTCTCATTTCTGCTTTCATTTTAAAATGCAACTCCCATGGTCCCCTTCACCTAAGAGATGAATTTTATTTTCCTATGCTTCTTCGTGTGTCTTGGCTGGACTCTTTTTTACATGATACTTAGTATTTCTATAATAATGAGTGTACTTCTGCTTTTGCATGACTGCATGCTTACATCTAGTTAACACTGGCCCTAGCTGTAATGCATCCCCTCTTCACTGTATTGTTTGTGACTGCAAATGGGGGCTCTGATCTGTTTTAACTTACTTTATAGACTGGATGTAAACAGACAACCTTATTTTTCCTCTCCCCAGGCTATGCCAAGCCAGCTGCCCAGCAAGGGACAAGTGTTCTCTGCTAACCCTATGCAAGTCAGGCTAAATATAGTCATTGTCTGACTTCACCTCTTTGCATCTAAAAGTTGTAAAAGTAGTTCTAGTGGTAATCAATTAGTAGAGAGATTTCAGGTGAAATGATCTAAAGTGCATGATAAATGCAATTTGTCTCTAAGGTCTTTATCATGTAGATATCACCATCACTTACATAATGTGTAGGTGATAATATATCTCTTACTGTAACATTATTTTGAATACTAGGGATGTAGTTATTCTACTGTACTCTGATTGTTGACTGTATTTGTGGTAGAAAAATCAGATGTATTTAATACTGATCTAGTTAGTTTTTTTCTTTTCCTCCAAGATTTTAGTGAGCATTTTGACCAAGACACTGTCATCTGATTCTTACTAAAATCCTCATTCATGTTCATGACATGTTATAAACTATTGAATACAGAGGACTGTGTATTTTCTCCAATCCAGATAAAATTCTGAGTGTTATATGTATCCCTATTCTGTGTTATGTAATTAGATTATCAATGTATATTTTACACTGTGTTTTAATATTAGCCAAGCCTGGTTTACCTTTCATGCAAAACCCCCATTGGCAAAACCCATAAAACACAACCTTATTTCTATGTACCATACATTCTTTTTAACATATGAAATTTTGTAGCTCTTATTACTTAAAAATCTGACCTTTATTAGAAAGTAATTTACTTCTATACCTAACAGGAATGACCTACCAAATGAAGAGCAGATGATCACATACTTGATCACAAGACTTCAAAAGGGAAACTAAATTTTCTGTCCATTTACTCAGAGACATATCATACCTTATTCACCTGGTGTTTTTATAGTTGTAGAATAATGTGCAATAAATTAATAGATTAAACACCACTCTATTTTAGAATAATCAATCAACAATGACAGCTGATTGATTTCTTCTTTCAAATGAGAATTTATGCATTGTTTAATTGATTTTAATGTTCTTCAAAAGGTGATTTGAAAGTCATATGTTTAAAGAAAGCGAATTTGCAAAGCTAGTATATTTTTTAAAATACGTGCAGAAGGATGACTGATTTTCACTGCTAGCGTCTCTTCCCTTCTTTTTAGTATAATGCGAGGAAATCAGCAATTTCAAATTCAGCCAGCAAATATACCAATACAATTAGAGAACTTCTCAAGAAGTTTCAGTTTTAAAAGTTTGCAAACATTTTCTTGTTGACTGTAGCTTCTGAACTTCAGTTGACATATTTCTTTTGAATGAAGAAGTGAACGCCTGCTATACCATGAAGAAAAATAAGTGAAAATCTCCCTTGGGTCCTATGATTGTAGAACTCAGGTACAATAACTAGCAGGAAACAGATGGCTCCACAGCACAGAAGCATTTTAAAATAAACATTAATACAAGTTGGGATAAAATTCTTATTAGGAATGCAGTTTTAATCATGTTAACTGTTGTTGACATTGGTACTTAAAACTGTTTCATAGGTCCTAACAGAAAGAAAAAAAATCTAATTAATGTGAGATATGATGAATGTATGCCATTAACTCTGTTATTTACAGTAAATAGTCATCTCCTGAAAAAATGACTATTATTTTGGTTTCATGAAACATAGTCTATAAATATTTTTAATTGCTTTCATGATATTTTCAGTCTGCTTGTTACTAATGTCTAGTTATTTACTTGTTCTGAAATATGTTTGCTGATTTATAGATCATGCTAACCTCAAGTATCCTCTGTAAAGAAAGCTGTGATTCTTGGGCTATATAATCATGAGTGTTTAATTGACCATTAAAAAGGCAGCCATTTCTTTATCGTCAACTTAACTAGACACCGAAAGCCAGAATTTGTCTATATGATGATATTCTAATAACTCGCTACAGTACTGAAGTGTAGTACTATGAAGGATGCCATTGGTGCACCATCTAGAAGGTCAACTTTGAAATAATCTTTCAGTCTATTGTTTCCTCTGGGTGAGCAGCATTGTCATGAATTCACAAACAGCATAGGAAATATTAATTAGTCTCTTTTCATAGGCTGTGAAACATAAGATTACATTTTGGAGAATACATTTCTTAGATTTTTTTTCACCTTTATATGAGGGTACAGAAATAACATCTAACCTGTTTGTATAATTGAGATGATATTTAAATTCCCAAGTACTATTTTCAAACCTGTATTTTAGTTAGAAATATACCCTAGAACAATAGCAAAAAATAAAAACAATGTCCAGACTCACCTGTTTAATAAATAGATAAATTTATTTAATAAATACAAGTAAACTCATCAGTTTGAAGTTCAGAGCTGGACAATAAGAATTGAGTAAATTTTTTCTTCCCAGTGGAGGATATTATGTATTTGTGTGTTTCACGTGCATGGGGATGTTTAGATTTGATATTAGGAAAAATTTCTTCATGGAAAATGTTGTAAAGCATTGAAACAGACTGCCCAGGGAACTGATGGAGTAACCACACCTGGAAGTGTTCAAAAAATGTGTTTTATGGCACTTGGGGACATGGTTTAGGGTTTAACATGGTGGTGGTACTGGGTTGACAGTTGGACATGATAATCTTAAAGGTCTTTTCCAACCTTAACAATTCCATGATTCTGTTGTTCATTTACCTCCATTTAACTTCTGCTACAACTTTGTACATGCCATTCAATTCATAGTTTGTTTTATTCTATATTGAGTCACATATACTTGAATTCAGTGAACATCTATTAACAAGGAAGGTATTGATTTATGTTGGCATTCAGTTCAGTATCTAGAGCTTAAGAGCAATCCTTCCATGATAATTCCATACTGAGTGGAAGATTCCTTGAATTCCAGTGATCCTTCAGTGTGCCTGGCTTCAGTGTAGCTGCATTCTTTAGTTTGGGAAAGTTTAGTTGCATGGGCTGTCAGTTCACCCATGAGTTTGAAACTGCAATGTAGTCAGTAAAGAGGCTAACTGTGAGCTATGGGACTTGAAACCCCAGAAAACTGGAAGCCAATGTGCTAAACTCAAAAAGATAATTAGGTATTTCAGTGTTAGAGAACCATCATTATCTGGCAGACTCATTTTGACAGAAAGTTCCTTCTCTTCTGCTGGCACGAGTCAAATTCACATGAGTACATGCTGATGTCTACCATATAGATGTCCAAATCTCAGCTAATCATGTTGAGTACCTTCATATTTAAATATACCTTTAGGGTATGGTTCATCTCATCCTAGAGTAGACATAGATATTCAGTCAGATAGATTAGGCTCTTGAAGTACTTATTGCTCTCCATTGACTAGAAAATGACCCTGTAATGACTGGCTGGAATGTAAAAGTCTGTGTTGCAGGTGTCTACATTTAGGTGACATTAATTTCTTCCCAAGAATGGCTTTCAGCTGCCTCATCATAGTGCCATGTGTAAAATCCTTTTTTTGCTGAGAGACCACATGGTGCTGTCAGATGTGAAACATGATGACCTAAAAAAATGGCATTATGGAACCTCTGTTTAAGCAACTGAATTCCTCCACAAACTTTTGAATCATCTTTTTAAACATCTATATGGATTTATAGTCATTAAGAAGTAAAAGGAAATTGAATTTTACACAACCATTCACAAATTGGAACAATTATGAATACCAGGAAAATTCAAGTATATAAGCTATCTTTGTCATCTAGAAAATGACATAACTTTTTACAAACCCAAAGAACTTTCTGGAGCTACCTTTTAGTCTACAAAAAAAAAAAAAGGTTTTGTATATATCATCTTATGTCAAATAAGAATTTATACTAAGACTACTTACAAGTTTTTCTCAAATTTCGCGTAGAAAAATCTTTTCAGTGCACCTATTCCCCTGTAATTTAAGACTTATGCATCTGATTTCTACCTTGGAAGCCAGAAAACATTTCAAGCTATTTAGTTTACAGGATACAGAATCATAGAATATTCTGAATTGGAAGGGTCCCACAAGGATCATTGAGTCCAACTCCCAGCCCTGTACAGGACCATCTCCAAGAGTCACACCATGGGCCTACAGTGTCTTCCAAATACTTATTGAGTTCTGTCAGGCTTGGTGCCTGGGGAGTCTGGTCCAGTGCCCAAACGCCCTCTGGGTGAAGAACCTTTCTCTAATATCTAACCTAAACCTGCCCTGACAAAATTTCAGGCCATTCCCTCAGGTCCTGTCACTGGTCACCACAGAGAAGAGATCAGTGTTTGCCCCTCCTCTTCCCCTCACAAGGAACTTGTAGACTGCGAGGAGATCTCCCCTCAGTCTCCTCTTCTCCAGGCTGAACAGACCAAGTGACCTCATATGGCTTCCCCTCGAGGCCCTTCACCATCTTTGTTGCCCTCCTTTGGACACTCTAAGAGCTTTGTATCCTTCTTACATTGTGGCACCCAAAACTGCGCACAATATTCGGCAGAGCAGAGCAGAGTGGGAAAATCATCTCCCTTGACTGCCTGGTAATGCTGTGTCTGATGCCCCCCAGGACATGGTTGACCCTGCTGGCTGCCAGGGCACTGTTGACTCATATTCAACTTACCATCAACCAGGACCCCCAGGTTCTTTTCCATGGCACTACTTTCCAGCGTCTCACTCCCCAGTCTGTTCGAACATCCAGGGTTGCCCCATCCCAGGTGCAGAACTTGACACTTCTCCTTGTTGAACTTCATATGGTTGATGATTGCCCATCTCTCTAATTTATTAAGCTCTCTCTGCAGGGCCTCCCTGCTTTCGAGGGAGTCAACAGCTCTTCCCAGTTTTGTGTCATCTACCAACTTGCTTAGTATCCCTTCCAGTCCTGCATCTAAGTAATTTATGAAGATGTTGAAGAGCACAGGGCCTAAGATGGAGCTCTCTAGAACCCTACCAGTAACAGGTCACCAGTCTGATGTTACCCCATTCACTATTACCCTCTGTGCTCGACCCATGAGCCAATTGCTCCCCCACCACATGATGTGTTTATCCAGCTGTGTGCTGGACATTTTGTCCAGAAAGATCCTGTGAGAGACAGTATCAAAAGCTATACCGAAACCCAGAGAGATTACATCAGCTGGCTTTCTTTGATCAACTGGGTGGGTTACCTTGCCATAAAAGGAAATCAGGTTTGATAAGAAGGACTTTTCTCTCATGAAGTCGTCCTGGCTGTGACCAGTGATTCCATTGTTTTCCAGATGTTTTTCAATACTTCCCAGAATAATCTTCTCCATAACTTTACCAGGCACTGAAGTGAGAATAACAGGCCTGTAGTTTCTGGGGTCCTCCTTCTTGCTCTTCTTAAAAACTGGGACAATGTTTGCCAGCTTCCAGTCAGCTGGGACCTCTCCAGATTCCAAAGACCTCTTGGAAATCACCAAGAGAGGTTTTGTGATGACATCAGCCAGCTCTCTGAGGATTCTTGGATGAACGCCATCAGGACCCATAGATTTGTAGGGATCCAGCTAGAGCAGCAGATCCCACACAATTTCAGGGTTGACTGAAAGTTGATTGTTCTCGCAGTCATGGTCCTCCAGCTCAGGGCATTGAGACCCCCTTGGTCCGTCATCCATTTTGAAGACAGAGACAAAGAATGGATTAAACACCTCAGCCTTGCCTCTGTCTCTGTTTGTGAGGTGACCATCTTCATCCTGTAACAGGTCAGTGATATTTCTACACTACCTATTGCCATAATATAGTGGAAAAAACTCATATTGTCCCCCACATTTCTGCCCAGTTTCTACTCCACTTGAGCTTTGGCTGCATGAATTTTCTTGCTACAGCGGCAAGCAGCATCTCTGACTCCAGCACCTACAAAAACTTTTTCCCGGGGGACTTTATTTACTGAGCAGCCTGAAGTCTGCTTTCCTCATGTCCAGAGTTGAGGTTTTGGTGACACATTTCCCCCTCGCAACAGAGATTTTAAACTATATTGCCTCATGGTTGCTGTGGCCAAGACAGCCACCAATCTCCACTTTGGTCACGAGATCTGCTTTGTTGACAAGGAGTAGATTAAGGAGGGCATTTTTCTGAGTCAGCTCCCTTAGGACCTGTTCCATAAAGTTGTCTTCCAGGTTTTTTGGGAATTTTCTGGCCTGGTCAGAACCAGCTATGTGATGTTCCCAGTTAATTTCTGTCACGTTGAAGTCCCCCATAAGGACAAGGACAGTTGGCTTGGAAGTGCACCTTAGTTCCTCAAAGAATAATCTGTCAGTGTCATCATCCTGGCTAGGAGGTCTATAGTAGACTCCCACAATGACATCCATATTATTTGTTTGCCCCTTCATTCTCACTCAGAGGCTCTCAACTGTGTCATTGTCAACTGTGAGCTCCATACATTCCAACCCTTCTATAATATACAGTGCCATCCCTCTGCCTCTTCTGCTCTATCCCTCATGGCCTGTAACCATACAACAAGGCACTCCAGTCACAGCTCTTGTCCCATCAGGTTTCACTTAAGCCAGTGATGTTAAATGTCTGGGACTGGGCCAAAGCTTCGAGCTCTTCTTGTCTGTTCCTCATGCAGCATTCATGTAGTAACATTTCAGGTGTGGTACATTGCAGCCAATACCTCACAAAGCAGATTGAGGGATCCCATTAGTACTCATTTCCTCAAGTTTTGGTACACCATTCCATCATTCATAACTGGCAAGTCTGGTTTGGTCCCTTCCCCCCTTCCAGGCTAGTTTAAAGCTCTGTCAAGAAGACCTGCCAGCTCCTGTGCTAGAACTGTAATATATCTATGTATGTTTATGTTAAATAGCAAATCATTTAGTGAGCTTCTAGCTGGCAAGTAGTCAGATATTTAATAATCCTTTCTTGTGAATTTTCCATTTCTAGTGCTGCAGTGTTCAGGTTACATGACTTTAAAGTCACTCTTATTTAAAATTGAAATAATTTTCTGCTGGTTGTAGAAGAGATTTCACCTCTTTATTTCATCAATTTTCAATTAAGTATATTAATTTATGACATATATATATAACTAGACTGGGAACTCTACACAGTCTTTGCCACAGTACCAGTTACATTTACAACTTTTCATAATGACCAGTTTCCTGCATTTTACAAGAGAATTAAAGACACTAAGAAAGAAACTATCTTCAGCCATTATTTTCAATGATTTGGGGATGTGGTCATTACTCCACTTCTGAGCCCTTTTTTTCCACATCATTTGCTGAAGACCAGTCTTGAAAATGATTACATCCGGTTAGAGAAAATATGAGATCAATCACCCTCAGTAGAGAGAGGAATACATAAGTTGGAGTGTGAAAGTCATCACTGACAAACTGTTGTAATCCTATCATCATCACGGCTGGGCTTCACGAACGAAGATTTGGGAAGGACTCTACCCACGTTTGTCACAAGCGCGCTGGTGGCTAAAAAGGCCAATACGAGACAGGCATGTCTGATTGCAAAAGGCACAGCAGAAAGACTCCTTAGGTGGTAAATTCTGCAAGGCACGATTCTTTCTGCGTTGTCTTTTCTCCTCAAGGGTGATCCTGCGTGCGTTCTCAAAGGCATCAGCAGCGTGTCTCCAGACCTCCTGATTGGAGACCAGAGTAGACCAGTTATGTTGATCAATATGGCCAAGGCTGAGATGTTGTTTCAGGGAGTCCTTGTATCTCCTTTTTGGGGCTCCTCTCTTGCAGCAGCCGGTGGCAAGTTCACCATAAAGCAAGATCTTAGAGAGGCAGTGGTCCTTCATCCTTGAGAAGTACCCTGCCCAGTGCAGCTGTATTCTCAGCAACATGGCCTCAATACTCGAAACTGCTGATTGTTCTAGAACAGATGTATTGGTCACATAATCTGATGTTTAGGATTGTGCAGAGACAGCACTTATGGAAGTCAATGGAGTCGCAGCTGGTGGCGGTAGATGACCCATGATTCAGACCCATATAAGAGAGTAGTCAGCACTATGGCTCTGTAAACACTGATCTTTGAGCTTTTCTTCAGGTGTTTATTTCACCAAATTCTTTTATGAAGCTTTCCGAAGGCACTATATGCCTTTGCTAACCTGTTGTCTATCTCCCCATCAATCTTACCATCCGAGGAGATGAGGCTACCTAGGTAATTAAACTGCTGAACTGATTTGAGCTCTGATTGGCCAATGGTGATATGGGGATGACAGAAGACTTCCTGAGGTGCCGGTTGATAGAGAACTTCTGTTTTATTTAAACTGACTTCCAGCCCAAAGAGCTCAGCAGCGTCTGCAAAGCAGGATGTTAAACGCTGCATAGCTGCTTCTGTGTGAGCGACAAGGGTAGTGTCATCAGCATAAAGCAGCTCCTGGACAAGATGGTTTAAGGTCTTGGTGTGAGCCTTCAGTTGCCTTAGGTTGAAAAGGCTTCCATCAGTACGGTATCGGATGTAGACACCGTAATCACATAATATCAAGAAGAAATACCTTTTCTCCCAACAGAAAAGAGAGATGAGGTTTTTCAATAATTTCTAATGAGTAAAAGGGAAAGTTTATATAAAAATATTCGCACAAAGTTTTGATATATTTTTCTAAAGAGCTTTGATCCAGCAAAACTTAAGACAGAATTTGGCACATTTTCTGATATAGCTTTGAGGTCATAGATCTTAGGAATGTAGAAGAACATGCAATATATCTTTCCTTTGTATGTTTGCTAAACAGCCTGTACCCACACATTACCAGCTTCCCAGGTGCCTTCTTGTCTTGTCTTCTTTCAGTGACTCACCCAGAAAACCTTTTAGAAAAGCTATGTTACAAAGACATTATGGTTTTGGGGTTTTTTAATTTATATGATTAGCCAAATGTCAGATTGAACATTTACAATTGCTACAATGGAAAAATATGGGGCGAATTTTAATTATTTCATTAAGTTCCCACAGATCATTTCTGCAGATAATAAGAATCAACTAATAAGAATTTCTGAACATTCAAATGTGTCTTGCTTTATAATGGGAAAAACAATTCTAGAAAAATATAAAAATCAAGTTTCTATGAAGAATACTGTTAGAGCTCACATAAACCAAATGTGAATAGAAAGGGAATGGTGTAATTATCTGCCTCCTTCATTCATCCTGACTGCAATAATAAAATTCTGGAACAGCTCTGCAAGCCCAAAACCCTATAAACTGCCTTGTATGACAGGGATGGAGAAATGGAGAAATGGAGCAGCGGTTAGCTTTTACACTTTTAGCTTTTACACTTAAGAGCATGATTTTTGCCATAGCCCAGCTTAAGAACAAAACACTGAATAGAAGTGGAACCATGTGGATGCAATCCTGCCCAACGTGCTCTAGGGATGACCCCACTTGAGCAGGGTGGTTGAACCAGATGACCCACTGTGGTCCCTTCCAAACTTACCCATTCTATGATTCTGTGATTCTGTGAAATACTCAAAACTGCGACACTTTTTCATCTTCCACTTTATGGTTATATTGGCTAATTTATTTATGTGTGACTGGACCATCATGTGCCTATCTGGAAAAATGCAAAAGCTATTTCTCCTTTTCACCATAGAATGAAACATACAGTTGATGAAGAAGGGGGAAAAAAGTGTTTCCTGAAAACTGCTTTTTCAAAGCAGAGCTGTTTAGCAGAGCTGAAAATGTAAATATAGTTTCAATTTAGGATAGATGGATTTGACATCTTTTAAATAAACAGTTAATCTGTTGCCTATTTGCCAGAGTATTGCAGCTAAATGTTCTTTTCACTGTCTAAGAGGAGACACTCATTTATTTTAAATATGTTTAGTAATGAATTATTTATGTGGAATGAACAATGCATATTATCTCTTGAAATATTTTTTTCAGTTCTTCAGTAACAATAAGGGATAAAGGAAACAGGAGGTATAATTAGGAAGTATCATTCCTTGCATCTCTATATTTATTCCTTAGTCCTCAAACTGTTGATAATGACCAAAGCTTGAAAAAGGACATTGGGGTATATGGACATTTATTTTGATCCATTATATGCATTATATTCTTATAGGACAATGATAAAATTTGAGATTCCAACAATACTGTCACGTTTTACAATATTGAGATGCATTTTAGATTTTACTTCAATGTTTTTACAAAAAGTGAGTTTTAAGAAAAATATACCAAATATTGCAAAATCCCATTTAGTATAAGAGATCATGAAACGTAATAAACCCAACAATTTTTGTAAAAATCTCTTGATTTGTATCAGAAATCAGTCAGAAACTGAGCTCTTTTCTCATCCTGGTTGTACAGAATTTCATCACAAAAGATATACTAACAAATATTTACTATCAAAGTTTTAAGTACCATATATGTGGAAACATTTTGGAGCATACATTGTAGACTTTGACCTTTCATTTTGGTGAAAGATCAAATACTCAGCTGGTATACACTTATGTTGTTTCTTTTTAATTGTTAATTTATAACAAAATATGTGGTTTCATAGATATACAAGTTAACTGATACAGCTTTACTATGTTAGTGTGTTTATACTAGTCCTATGTTCTTGAAATTAATTCCCACTTCTAATAAAATTTTCTACTTTATTCTGTTATAAATGGTGAATAAAATATTTTGTGTCAGTAGATGAAGAAAATTAATCCTTAGGGTTTTTTCTGTAGGCTTTTCAACAGTGTAAGAAGTCAGTACTGGTTAACTGTTCACATTAATAGATTTGTCACTAATATCTTCTGTAAATTTATAGGAGGTATACTCAGTACAATTGTGATGAAATGAAGTGACGCAACAAACTTAGGTCATGAGAATTACAAGAAAACAATTTCTGGTTATCTATTTCTTTGAACTATGAGATTAAGATTACAATTTTCATGGCATATTGGGGGCTCTTTCAGTCATTTTTGGACAATCAACAGTTAAAAATAGGCAATTTTTTCATTTTTAAAAAAAATTCTGTATACATCTCAGGGTGACAGACATGCTTATATTCTGCAGAAATGTGCTTCTGAGTGACAGGAGCCTTGAAATGTTGTTTATGTGTTTAACTCTGAATATCAAGGACATGATTTAGTAGGAAACCATCATGTTAACACCATTAATAGCATTTTCACCGACATTTATAATCCTATACTGAATAAGACCATTTATTTCTAAAACAGATTGTGCAGTGTTTCTACATCTGAGTCACTACTTTTTTGTATGCTAACAAAAGTTGAAAGTTTCTTATTAAAACAGTCATCCCCAAGTAAAGAAATGCATTAATTGATGAGAGTTCTGCATTGTAAACATGAAAGCATATACTTTTTGTTGTTGTTGTCATTGCCAGAAATTCTGCTTGCTTTTTCTATTATTAAAATGAATGTCAACACAGAGGAAAGTATGTTCCTGCTGTCACAGGGTGTATGCTTAGACTACATCTGAACATTGTTTTTCAGGAAGAAGTGTTCAATGATTTGATCACCTGTCAGATGTGTCTCTGTGAAATGTCTTGCAGAGCCTTCAGTTCTCTTTCTTTTACCATCTGTGTAGCAAAGAACAAAGCCCCTTTCCCTATAAGCTATGCTGGCATAGAAAAAAAATCACAGGCATCCATTTGGAGCTTTTGTTGTCCAGGTGGAATTCTTGTTTCTTCCACAGAAATATAGAAAATCAGTATAATTTTTTTCCTATTTGCTTGCAAGCCAATATTAAATAGTGTATTTCTATAAATGAATCTCCTATCGGGGTTTTTTTTTTCTACAGCGTTTCCAGAATTTTTTGCACAGACATATCACTACAATTAAACACAATACATGTTTTTATAATGGAATGTTTTATGTTAAATCGCTGAATTTGAAGTAAACTATTGGTTCTTAAAATAATGGTTACCAGTTGAATTCTTTCAGCAGAATAGGCTTTTTCATTTTAAAACTAGCATTGACATTTATTCATGCTAGGTCAAGACATAATGTGCTACTGTTACTTATCCTAATGCTCCATCCACCTGTATCATATTGCAGCTTGTCCAAATTCCTGGTCAGAAGAGCATACTCCAACTGTATCTTCTTATAGTTTATAAGGATGTCTTGTGTTCTCTGTATCAAGGGAAAAGAAATATATAAACATGTTTTTACCAACTCAGCAAAAATTCTATGAGGTTGTCAAATTCTACACTTGCACTTATAGTACTGAACACCATTGTGTTACTTTGCTAATATTAATCATAGATTTGTTTTAATTTGCTTCAAATCAGACACAAAAGGGATAGATATCCTGACCAGAACATTATCCAAGTCAGTCAGTAAAGGATAACCAGCTCTTTTTGCTGAAATTTTTTATACAGTGCATATTTAATAACCATATTCTGATGATTTTAGTGACTGCCACATAGGCAAGATCACCTAACCATCAAAGACTTTTACAACCAACAGTCTTTTTTTCATAACCTTGACCAGGATTAGGCAGTAGGTAAAAGAGAGGGTTCATAGAGCACTAGTTAGGTGCATTATTGCCTTGTTGCATTAGCCATAGACATACAGATGTTAAGAGATATTTCTGTGAAATTCTCTGCTTTTAACAAGAGGCATTACACCAAATAGTACACATCTGCATTTTCTGAATAGAGAAACCTTCAGGATTTTCGAATGTAAAATCGACATTCCAATAGACTTCTCTTTATTTAAATAGACTTATTAGAAATTTAAAACAGATGAAGATAGTTTCAATGAAATGAATAAATAATTAAGGCAAATCTGTATGCTTGTCAGAAACTCCATATTAAGAATTAAGAGAAGGTAGACAGGTTTCTGACATATCTGTCCTTTTTTATAGTTAGGTAAAGTTATTTTTTTATGCTTGATATTCTTTTCAAGTTTACCTGATCAAACCACAAACTAAAAAGTGTTGCCAGGTAACTTACACTGGTAATAATCATAACCTTTAATCACAGATAAAAAGAATGATACAATGATGTTTATTTTTTTTTTTAATAGTGGGCTTGCTAGAAGAGGCAAGTTATCATACTTCGAGCAATTTTAAACATTGATTTGACTGTGAAACACAATAAGAGATTTCACTTTGAAAACTGGTCACTACCAATGCATTGTCAGCAGGCCTAGACAGTAATCCCTGAGTGTTGTAGGACTGCTGCTGTTGATAACTGAGCTTGTTAGTTGAAAGCTGGCAAAGACCGAGTATTTAAGAGGATTACTGCTATAAATCACTTTAATTTTTTTTAAGCATTCAAGGTCTTATTCATTAAGGGCTTTTGCAACAGAAAGAGCTACATCAGGATATGATTCTGTTTTGATAAATGACTAGGACCTTGATTTTGCAAATGCTTGCAGTGGGCTCTTCGAAAAGTACCTAAGGGAAACAGTTATCCTTCTATATACGAGGTCCATTTTCTTTGTAAGGAGTCAACACACTAGTCAGCCGTTCTCAAGCAATGAGGAAATTGCATGGATTGAGATTCTACACATTAGAGATCTTGTCAAGAGGCATGCTTCAAGTTCTATGCTTGTTAGGTACTGATATATATAATTCTGTATTAGGCAGTGTACTTTCATCAACAGCAGCAGCATTATTTTAGTTCTGACCTTAATAGAGTAAGACCATGAGGAGTCAGAAAGATGATCAAAGGGCTAAAGAATCTGCCCTATGAGGTAGATTGAGGAATCATGGAATCATATAATGGTTTGGATTGGAAGAGACCTTAAAGATCATAGTTCCAACCCCTGCCCCACCCAGCCATGGGCTGGGACACCTTTCACTAGACAAGGTTGAAGTGTCCACAACTTCTCTGGGCAGCCCGTTCAAGTGCCTCATCACCCTCATAGTAAACAATTTCTTCCTAATATCTAGTCTGAATCTTACCTCTTTCAGTTTAAAGCCATTAACTGTCTTTTCTCCTCAGAGAAGAGAAGGCACAGGATACAGAATTCAAGTACATGAAGGTGAGCTACAGAGAAGATGGAGAGTCTCTCTTCACAAGGAATCACATGGTGAAGACAAGGGGCAACAGGCACAAGTTGCATTGAGGCAAGTTTCATCTCAATACAAGAAAGCTTTTTTACAGTGAGAACAATCAATTTTTTTGTTGGTGTAGATTTTGGCCTTTGTGTTGCTTACATCTTGTACTATGAGTATTTTTTGGCATGTGTTTTTGAAGGTAAGAAGAAAATATTTTTATGACCTTCCTGTATTTAATGTCTATTCAGAGACTGAATAGCATGTAGAAAACTAGAAACAATATTTTAGGCACTCCCCACCAGTGCTTAATGATGAGCTATTAGAATTCCGTGTGATCTTCTAACAGGAGTAGAAGGGAGTTTTACTCTAGATACCTCACTCATCCAAGATAGGTGACCAATGGATAGTGACGTGTACTTGCTTGGCTTGACCATTTCTGTACGGCATATCACCAAGAAAAATGGAGGATATTGTAATCTGGAAATAAATTAAATATGAAATGAAGAAGAAATGAAATGTAGTTGATAAATGAGACCTAATAGTTGGGATAGCTAAACAGAAGAAATTCTGAATTTTATTCTGCCTTTAGTGTGAACTTCAGTCTTTGACCTTCAGGGCTTCTGTGATCCAGAAGATACTTTATCCTATATTGCATTTGTCTCTACATGCCTTCTGCCTAGGTCCATATGTAAACCAATTGAAAAGATGTTTTCTTAAAAAAACCCCAAACTCCATGAAATCCCAGCAAAACTTTAAAAATGTATACACCCACATTTACATAAGCATGATCAACTATGATTTGGTAATAATGTAAAATGACACCATATTTAGTTTTTAGTTAGATATTTCCCAGAAAGAAGCTCTACTTGCTTCTTAGGTGCAGTGGAAGCCATGCTCAGGGAAAACTTCTCTTAGTTTATATCTTTTCCTGTTGGTATTATTCACTACTGCATGTCAGAAGTGAAAGTACATCAGCATCTGCAACGTTCTCTTCATTCATCCTCAGAAGGATGTTGATCCTTCTTGCCAGGGCATCAAATTATCTATCAGCTTCTCTATCACTACGTCTTTTTCTTTCCCCATCTTCTGTTTCCTACTACAGGAATTCAATATTAGGAAATGAAACACTAATGTTACATTATGAATCAGCGAAAGTAACAGTAAAGTTGCAAGACTGGTAGCATTTTAAAGTCTTGTCTTCCAACTTTATGGGTGTTTTCTGACAAAGTAATCATAAGAATTTATAACTGACCTGTGTATGACCATCCAAGTGCTACAAGAACTGAAAGAGATATTCCATAAATGTTCCACATAATTTAACATCTTGAAAACAAAACAAAACAAAACAAAAAAACAACAAAGAAAAAACTCCAAACAAAAAAAACAAAGAAAAACAAACAAAAACCCCCAAAAAAACCAATCCCAAGATGAAGAAATACCTGATTATATGTCATTATAACAAATCAACAGAAAGACAAATGAATATTCATTATATATTGGTTAGATCTGGTTTTGATGGTAGTTAACAATGAGACACCAGTGCAGAGCAGAGCAGGACAATCACCTCCCTCAACCGGCTAGTAGCGTTTTGTCTGATGTCCCCCAGGACATGGTTACTGTAACACTCCTTTTATACATGATAAATGGAATGGGAAAGATAGAAAACTTCCAGTTTGTTCCTTAACAAAATGGCTTTGCAATTACAAACAATTCAAGTGAGACTTTGTTTATTTTGAATAAAAAATATTATTTTAATTGCATGTATATATATTTATATATTGCATATGTTTTTTATATAAATGCAGTTTTAAATTTCTTTAATGATTTGACTGAATGTGAAACATATTTCAGTCCAATATGTAGTAATAATAATTATTATAAATAATAATAAGATATAATTTTTAGTTACTTGGACCTGGAAGAAGGAAAAAATGAAACTTAAAAATAGATTTAGTGTAAAATCATAAATGTGAATTTGCTTTAAAAATCTTCAGAATCTTTAACTGGCTTTCATCAATATGACTTCATGGGATTTCACTTATGAATTCCAGGTAATGAGAGTTCAGCTCTGGAGATACCTTAAAGACTTGGGGCAGATTGGTGAGTCTTTAACATGTAAAGTCAGTCCAATACTGGTTACATTCAATTCCTGAATAAATGAAATGTACAGAACAAAATCTCTGAGACCTAAGAATCATTTTCAGAATTGAGGAAGATTTAAAAACTGTCACAACTGGAATATTTTTATGAACTTTGAAATCTCATTGACCTCATTAAGGAAAAAGAAAGTAAAAAATACTCAATTAGGACAGAAAAACCCATGAACAAAATGAAAAATTTAAAATGGCATGCAGTGAAAATATTAATTTTGGTCTATGATTTAATTTTCTGCTACACTTCAATATTTGATTTTTTTTTATTGTTAGAATTTTCAGGTCAATCTTCAAGACAAATATAATGAGTAAATATCAGTCAGAGATGTTTGTGATAGTTTTAAGACTCTGAGATGCTCACTGAACTCCTAATCTTTTTTTCTGAAGATACTTCAGATCAATCTTCATTCATAGGAGTGTGATAGAAAGGTTCATAAAGCCCTTTTGTCTTTCACCTGCAAAATCAAATCTGTCACAGTATATTGATAAATATATTTGGATACAGCTTGCAAATGCAACTGGATATTTTGTTCCAAAATCTAATTCCAAAACTCATTGATATCTCAATTTAAAATAATTTCATATTCACTCGGAGCCAGAAAGAAGGGTGAACAGTGTAAATAGAGAGAAATTGTGCATTAATAATGTGATCTTTCACTCCTTTGTCTGAGATCAAAACTGAGTGAAGCAATACTTGAATATGGCTACAATCCATTTTAAAGTAAAATGTTAAATTTTACTATTTGTAATGACAGAAATCATATTTTAATGTGATTGTCTCCTCTTCCTGCAATGGTACAGGAGTCAGTTTTCTTTTACTAAAGTGAAATTATATTCTCTGCAAATACATTCCCAAAGAAATCACACAGAAGTGTCCTGAGAAAATATATATTACAGACAACCAGACTAATATGAGGGTGTAAATCCTTGCTTCCATGAAATCATTACACAGTATTTAGAAAGAACCCAGGTGAGAATCCAGAAGACACAGTTTGCTATTTGAATTACCACACTATTTTGTTTGATTGTTTGTTTAAATACTCCTCTACAGGTATATATTCAAGACTTTATGCTATACTGACTTATAAATTAGAGGGCCACTGTCCAACATTGTTCACATGTATTTTTGTAAGTGAACAAATTTTCTTATTCCTGCATTGTGGGAGTAAAAAAACCAGAACAAAACAAAAAAGAAGTATTCTTAAATTAATTTTCTTGGTTGCTCTACATGAATTAATCTATTTATAGAGATTTTTTTAACCATAGGAAAAAATGCTCAAAAGATAGTTGTTTAAACAGTACCCTTCTGTGTCTACCAGACTGACTAGAAGACAGCTCGTTCTTCTCGTTTCAGGTAGAACATTGGCGTCTTTTACTGTATGAATGACCTTCCAAGAAACAGAAAATTGAGTTGTAAAAGTGACTCCTGATGGTAGGTTTCACAGGATTAGTATGGTTAGGGAATTTCATTTATTCCATGTCTGAGTGTCTAGTACGTGAGCCTTGATTTTTTAGACAAGTTGTAAAACTCATTAGTACATATGTATTCGCATCATACGTCAACTTTTAGCTCTATTATACATTTTCAGAAGGCACAGACCTCCTGAACAAAGTAGAACAAAGTAGATTTTGTCAAATATGTACAAAGGATACTGACTGTATTTTACACATGCATTAGATCAGGAATCCATTGGTAGATGGTCAACAGTAGTTACCGGAACTTAGCAGCTTGTTGGTGTGTTACACTTTTATATACACAAATCTAATGAGATATTATTAAGTCTGTATAAATGAAACCTTATGAAATATTAATTGCGATCAGAAAAATTAAGAATATATGTATCTTGTGATTTCTGTTTAGAAAATCATCATTAATAATATAGCATTAACATACCACAGGATTAACGTAACAGAGAATTAAGAAGTGTTTACAGTGCAATGAAGTTCTATGTTTCATTTTTACTTCAACATAAAGATAAATAATGATTATAACTTGGGGAAAAAATAATCCAAAAGCCTTCTCAGATCTTTAATGTCCATGAATAGGTGTGACCTTGAATTAACATGTTCTTTGGCAGGACGTACCTTTATCAGCAATTTGCTCTAACAGTTGATCTGAAACATAAGTCATTGAAGGCTTTTTTTTTTCTTTCTTCATTTTATTTCCCCATTGATTTAAATTTGATGGCTGCCAAGGTATAAAATCATCAAGGTATAAAATCATCATAATCCGGCAGGACAGGAAGACGAATTAAATGATACAGAGTTTAAACTAACCCATTATGCTGAGTCAGTTCTGAATCAGAAGGGAGAGTACTTAGTCACCAGAATCACAATGTGCTACAGAAAGTTTCTCATTTTAAATATTGACAAAATTGAACCTTGCACAGTTTAAAACATGACAAGATCAAAGGGCTACAGAATGCTGCTGCAATTCAAAAAAGCTTATTATATTAATATAAACTGAGAAAAGCCAACAATCTGGAAAAGTGGGCAACATATTTAGGACTTCAGAGGCATTTGGAACAGCTAATATCTGAAAACAATCTTCAAGAAGGTGACTCGTTTCTTGGATTGTGCATAGGACAAATTATTTCCCAGTTTCAGAATATAATAGTAAACTTCAGTGTTTCTTCTTCAGTTTTCTGTACAGTTTTTTTTAGGACTTGCTGCTGTTGTTTCATGGATGGGCCTACATCATACAGATCTGCATGCACAAACACATATTAAAACAAGTCATCTACAGTGTCCACAGAATCACGGAATCAATTAGGTTGGAAAAGACCTCTGAGATCATTGAGTTCAACGTATGATGGAACAGCACTATGTCAATTAGACCATGACACTGAGTGCCTTGTACAGTCTTTTCTTAAACTTCCAGGGATGATGACTTGACCATCCTCCTCGGCAGCCCATTCCAATGTCTAATCACCCTTTCTGTGAAGAAATTCTTCCTGATATCCAACCTAAACCTCCCCTGATGCAGCTTGAAGCTATGTGCTCTTGTCCTGTTACTAGTTCCCTGGGAAAAGAAGCCAATTCCCACCTGTCTATAACCTCTTTTCAGCTCACCCCTGAGCCACTTTTTTCCATGCTAAACAATCCCAGCTCCCTCAGCTACTCCTCACAGGACTAGTGCTCCAGACCCTTCCCCAGCTTCATTGCCCTTCTTGACATGATTCAGCACCTCATGTCCTTCCTGAATTGAGGGGCCTAGAAGGGAACACAGTACTCGAGGTGTAGCCTCACCAGCGCCAAGTAGAGGGGAAGAATAGTCCTGCTGGCCACACTATAACCCAGGCCACAGTACCATTGATGTTCTTGGCCACCTGGGCACACTGCTGGCTCCTGCTGCTGTCAACGAGCACCCCCAGGTCCTTTTCCACTGTGTGGCTTTCCAGCCTCTCTGTTCCCAGCCCGTAACACTGCATGGGGTTGTTGTGGCCAAAGTGCAGGACACGGTACCATTCAGGTATCTGATGGGTTAGCATCAGTGAAAAGAAAAAAAATTCATTGAATATTTGTCTAATATATTTACTTTCAGATAGTTCTGGTTAACTGTAAGGTAATAGAACACAATGCCCACTAACAAGACACTCCCACAAACATCAGAAAAAAAATTTTCGTTCACATTCTTGAGAAATACTTAAGAAACTTACACAGTGAAAAATCTATTGCAGAAGATAGTGACAGATCAGGAAACTGGAACAACATAAAAAAACCCTGATTCCTCATTAAAATTGAAGCAGTAATGAACATTAAAGAAATAAACTTTGAGAAAGGAAGAAGAAATAGAAAATCAGGAATATTTTAACTCTAAGACAGAGGAAAACCAACGAGAGCACCTGGTATGATCAAAATAAAATCAATAAGAGGTGATATATGTTTCATAATCCTGGATTGCACAAGATGAAGTCATATGAAATGTTTTCCTTTATGATTGACCAGCTAGCTTGCCTATAGTGCTTTTGCATTCTTTGCTACTGAAACTTTTTCTTTCCCATTTGTGGGCTTGGAGGTTTGAATATTGCACATAATTAGCAAGTGTTGTCAAGCCAGAGCAAAGCAGTGCAGTAGCTGGCTGACTGCCCAGAAGTAGAAACAGAATAGTAAAATCTTGCAAACAGGACATGAAGAGAAGTTAAACAAGAGACAAATCCTCTATTTTTGGCACATACTTGACTTGGCAAACTGGCAAATTACAGAAGGAAAGTGAAGAAAAAAATGAGAAAGTTAAGAAAAAATAAAAGAAAAATATGCGGTCAGATAATTTTGCAAAATTCATCATTCTATCAATCTTTGGATAGCAGATGCAGCATATGACATACAATATACTAATGAAAATGAATCCCTTCAAACTGGAAATTCCTGAGATAACTAAGCCAAACAGATCAGGGAAGACATTACCAGTTACATTCATACTAATTCAGCCTATTCAGAGAGAAAGAGGAGTCAATTTGATTCTAGGTTGATTGAGCAGCAAAAGAAGAATTAGAGGTATGCTAGCTAAAAGATATAATTGTACAAACTTTTTTAACAAACTGTGTAAAGAAGTGAAACTTTTGGAATACGATTTTGCTTCCCCCAACCTCCAGATGGTGGTATGGAGATTGACATTCATATTAGCATTGAGAAGTTTGAAAAGAAGGAATCTCATTTTGTCTATTTTTGTTGCCTCCTTGATTTTTTCCCACTTCTGTAAGATTGTGAACTCTTTTT
The DNA here is from genome assembly GCF_009829145.1 of Chiroxiphia lanceolata. Lineage (NCBI taxonomy): Eukaryota > Metazoa > Chordata > Aves > Passeriformes > Pipridae > Chiroxiphia > Chiroxiphia lanceolata. The sequence goes on from NC_045638.1 coordinate 53,706,199, forward strand.
CTTTCACTTACTTCTGATAAGAAACTACCTTGTAGATCTACAACTTCGTTGTTGTTTAACCCCAGCTGGTAACTAGGCGCCACCAGTGGGATGGGGAAGAGAATCAGGATAAAAGTGAGAAATACTGGGTGGAGATAAAGGTAGTTCAGTAGGTAAAGCAAAAGTCATCCATACAACCAGTGGGAGGAATTCACAGAATCAACTAGATTGGAAAATACCTCTGAGATCATTGAGTCCAACCCAACACCACCTTGTCAACTAGATCATGGCACTAAGTGCCACATCCAGTCTCTTCTTAAATACCTCCAGGGATGGTGAATCCACCACCTCCCTGGGCATCCCATTCCAATGTCTGATCACTCTCTCTGTAAAGAACTTCTTCCTAATATCCAATCTAAATCTCCCCTGGCACAGCTTAAGACTGTGCCCTCTTGTCCTACTGCTGGTTGCCTGGGAGAAGAGACCAACCCCCACCTCTCTACAATCTCCTTTCGAGTAGTGATAGAGAGTGATAAGGTCTCCCCTGAACCTCCTCTTCTACAGGCTGAACAACCCTAGCTCCCTCAGCTGCTCCTTCTTAGGTTTTGTGCTCTAGTCTCTTTACCCACTTCCCACGAGCAGACAGGTGTTAAGCAGTCTCCAGGAAAGCAGGGCTGTGTGACGTGTAACGGTGACTTGGGAAGACAAACATCATCACTCCAAACATCTCCTCCTTCCTTCTTCTTTCCCAAGCTTTATATGCTGAACATGACACCATATGGTGTGGGATATCCGTTTGGTCAGTTGGTGTCAGCTGTCCTGGCTGTGTCCCCCTCCAACTTGTGTACCCCCGGCCTCCTCACTGGTTGGGTGGGATGAGAAGCAGAAAAGTCTTGACACTGGGTAAGCGCTGCCCAGCAATAGCTAAAACATCACTGTGTTATGCACACTGTTTTCACCAAAAATTCAAAACTTTGGCCCTGTGCTAGCCACTACGAAGAAAATTAACTCTACTCCGGTGAAAACCAGCAGGAGCTTTATTTTGCAGATCGCAGAATCACAGAATAGTTAGGGTTGTAAGGAACTTCTGGAAATCATACTCAAAACTTTAAGGATCCAATTCTTACCCTTACAGTATCTTATCTGAATATTCTAGAAATCTAGACATCATGATCTGTAACAGCTCTGAACTATCACGCTTCTTAGTGTAAAGACAGTGTAGGACCAAAGCACATTTTAATAGCCTAATTTATATATTCCAAACAGGAGTATGTCAGAGGTAAGAGCCAGTGTGTTGATAATAAAAATGTTCTTAATTCATGTGATGCTGCTGTGAATGTCATCAACAGAGCTTTAATAGCTGAAAGATTAAGAAATTTGCAATTTACTGTTCAGGACACGAACAATACGAGAACTTCCTCTCTTATTTTCTCCCCAAGTTGTTAACTTCCCAATAAAGATATCATACAAATGTCATATGTACCTGACCCAACAACACTACACATTTATGCTGTATTATTCAGGCTAGGCCTGCATACAGGCAACTTACATAAACACACTTTATATTTACTAGATAAACTTACCCACGTGATGTATTTTTGAAGATTACAAATTAAAAAGAATTTAAAAACTAACAACACGTCTATGAATGACTGATTACCTGTGAGTGCATATGGTCCAGAACTTAGATTAATGTGACCTTTTCTGTGCTTGCTTGTGATATAAACGATCTCTCTGTGAATGCTTTGCTTTAATAATCTCAAAAGTTTTTTGTAACTATGTAAATATACAGATCACATAAATACTGCTATGAATAAATTAATTTTATTCAGAAGTTATCTAAAGCACCTTAAAATTTTTTTAAAAACTCCATCTGTATCTGAAATTTGTGGTTGAAATAAATCATGCATATTGTAACTTTACAGCCTCCTGTGCTGTGAGGTATATATTATCTGATTAGACAAACAATGAGCCAATATAGCGTGAGAGGGGCCACTCATATTGTCCCCTAAATTGCTTAATGGGTACTATAAATCATGAAAATAGTTCTTTTTTTTTTTTAATCTGTTTTTTTAATTAAAAAACTCCAAGATCACCATCAACTTCAGGGAAAGGGATTTCTGAAACACTTACAGAATCTTGGCATATGTTTTGATTCTACTCTGTCTGGTTACATTAGACTGTGTAATAGGGTGAAGGTTTTACCTACTATCACACTCAGGAGATTAAGCACAATATGGTCCTTCCATATGGTATTTGTGCCTAAAAACCAACGAGATTAGAATACCTATGCTGAACATCACTCCATATGTTCATCAGAATAGACCATAGATCTTGATAGAACTAGGGATTTTTTAAAGATTTAAATTAATATCTTTAACAGTGCCTCAGAAACATCTCAAGCACTGCCAGTAATTATTGTGTTTCATCCTCTCCCCCTTCCCAATTATGCTATTATGTGTTATGCTAATGGATATTTTATTTGTTTCCAGTAAGTATTTTCCTCTATTAAATTAGCATAATTATTTCACTTCTATACTGAATAATTTATACTCTATTTAGGAAAAAAAATCTGGTTTGTACTTTAACATGCAGTACACCTACAGCAGAAAAAAATGATTAAGTATAGAACCAACACTGGTTCCTTTTCTAGGTATTTCAGTGATTAGTAAATTGAATCTTTGCAGTTACATCTAATTTCCTGACTAATATTTTTAACATTTAGTCTTCATACTGAAATTGCATGACAACATCAACTTTATCCCTATAACTTATGGAATTAGAGAGCAAAGAAATCACAGTAATAATAGCCCCAGTGTACAACTCCAGTAGTAATATCCACAGTTTTCCCACAGAGGAAAGTTCCCTCTCATCTTCATAGCCTTGAGTAATTACTGAATCCTGGAACTTGAAAATTATTTTCTTAACATTTTTTGACTGTCCAGCAATTTAGGGAAAAAAAACCAACAAACCTCTCTCTTTCTTAGGTGAAACACAGGTTTTTTCCTTTCCAACTGGACTTGAGGTCAAAGGATAGGAAAATTAAAATCATACCAAGGAGTCTAGAATAGTATCACAGAATCACACTGAATATGCTGAGTTGGAAGGGATCCACAAGGATCATTGAGTTCAACCCTTAATCCTGCGCAGGACCATCCCCAAAAGTCACAACATGTGCCCGAGAGTATCATCCAAATGCTTCTTGAACTCTGTCAGTGCCATGACCACTTCTCTGGGGAGCCAGCACCCAACAACCCTCTGGGTGATAAACTTTTTTCTAATGTCGAACTTAAACGTCCCCTGACACAACTTCAGGCAATTCCCTTGGGTCCTGTCGCTGGTCACCACCGAGAAGAGATCAGTCAAAGAAGATGGTTATACAGTTTGTTCAAGAAACATAATCTTTTCATAGCTTTATCTTTGCATAGTTTATATATGGCTTCAACTTACACCAAGGTGTATAATTATCCTCTGCAACTGTTTGGGTTTTTGTTTGTTATGTTTTTTTGGGGGGAGGGAAGTTTGTTTTCTTGTCATGATTATTTGTTGTTCTTTTCTCTTAGTTGCTCTTTTTTTCTGGCTATGTTTTGGATGAGTGATGGCTTCTGTCCCACTGTTTTTACCTCTCCTTCTTGCACTATTATCTTTGGCTGACTGAATACCACACTACTTCTCTCCCCTTTTCTAACTCCTCTATCCTCCACCCCTCCCATGAAAAGACAATATTAATAATATCCCTCTATCTGGAAATGGAAACTTTTTATTCTTGTCCCTACCAGTTTATAGAAAATGTTCTAAGCCCTCCTGCAGCAATGATGTTTACTTTGAACAAACAACACAATACATAGTGCAATATTTTAATTTGTGAAAGTTGGCTTCTAAAATGTTCCAGTAGACTCTAACTACTTCAAAAGACTGTGACTCTAGTCAACATATATATATATATATATATATATATATATGTATAAATCTTTTTTTTTTCCTTTCTATTTGTGATACATTTTGAAACTCTGTTATGCCTTATTCATCAGGATTGTTTAGGATACTATTTGCTGACATTATGTCATCTCATTTAACAAGGAGCGTAAATGTAAAAGAACACAAAGCGGCCACTGCTATTATTAATGATGTCTGTCACTCAAAATGCCTTTAGGTGTTTTAAATAAGATATTTAATGATTCCTTGATAGACAAAAAAATCTAATATTTAATTTGACTTATGGTTTTCTGAATTACTATATTGCAGAAGGAAATATCTCCATTCCATTGGTGTAAGGTATTTTTACTTTGCACTATTAATCTTACCTAAAAAGGGATTCTTTTACACATCACTGCAATCTTTATAACAACCTAAACGGAACTCCTTTCAATGCTGCTTGCAGCTATCATTTAGGAGTAATAACAGAGTGGGTTTAAAAGAGAATATCCCATCATACAGTATCTATCTAGTAATTTTCCTCCTCTCTCTTGTATCTTAAGAAGGATTTTCTTCTTCAATTGACTGTTTCAACTATAAGAGTTCTAACTTAAATTTCTTTTATTCACTCTAGCCCGATGACATGAAATTGGAGTTATTCATGATTCTGTCCAGAAACATGGTCATTTTATGATATTTTTCTAGCTCTGATGCGTTTTTAATAGCTATATCAGTACAAAGAGATTGAAAGTAATACAAAATATCAGGGTAGCAGAAGCCAACTGCAAAGTTAATATAACAGATTCTCACAGAGTATTTAAATAGAAGACAGTTCTCTGTGTAAATAAATAAATAAACAAACAAACAATTGCGACTTCATTTTTGAACAAGTTTTTAGTTATTTTATTTTTAAAAAAATAAAAATATGTCTAGTCCTTCTATAGTGTGATCAAATTATGGCAACTCACTTCTTTGGGACCATTTCTATTACTATAGTAAGACAATCCAGATTAATTAGTTAATGTTATTTATTGCAGATAAGTTATGCCTAAATTCAGGCTGATCAAAATGTAAACACACCTTTTGGAGCAAGAAGAAAGTGTCATACAGGTAATATAATTAAAAATTACATTCATACTTTGTCAATCACCTCAGCCAATCAGAAAAACCAACACTTACATACAAAATACATTTGGAACCTGCAGGTAGAAATAAATCTGTAAAAAAAGTAGTAAAGATCTAAAGAAAAATTGTACAATTTAGCGTCAATTTACGTCACTGTTTTATGGTGTAATTATCATATTTTTGCCACATAAGGAGGAGTTGGGTATTGGAATTATATCAGTTAAACTTAACAGCGTGATTATTTTCTGATGTGCAAAATCATTTTGCCTCCTGTCTTGGTTTACACATATAAACAGTGGAAATGGTCTTTCAAACTGTTAGGACTGAGATTCACTGATTCAGAATCTTGGTTAAAGTATAAGGATTAGTATTTTGCTTTAATTGAGCAAAACAATCATTATTTTAGTTTCAGAGACTTCTTTGAGACTTCACTGGCTCTTTCTATGTACAAATTTAAGGATGTTATCTTCAAAAATATAAGTAGAGATAGAAAAGTGGTAAGACTTGTAAAATAAAGTTTCAGGATACGCTTTTGATCCTAACAGGAAGAATTTTGGGGATTAACTACATCTGAATTGTTAAAAATATTTCACTCCTTACGTCAAGTATACACCAAAATAAAGTACAAGGGCTGTGGTGTAGAGAAGTTTTGGCAATTTAAAAGGTAAGTTTGGATGTTATATACATAAAAAAGCCTTTACTGTTACTTTATGCAAGGAGTCTGACAGCAGTTCAAGAGCTCAAATGCTCCCATAAACCCTGTAAAACCTCAGTCTGTTTAGGAAATAAGGTAAGCAAAGTTATTATAAAGAAAATTATCCTAGAAAAGCCTTCTTAATTGGAAGTCAACTAGTCAAGCTTGTACATGCAGACTTTCAAAAAATCTTTTAGCTCATCTGATTTGTTTAAAACTAGTGACATATGTTTAGAACATACAGTATTTTGGATTAACATAAGCAGTATGTCCAGGATACATTTTCCTAATTAAAGGGTATGAGAAAATCAACTGGTTCCATCCAACAGCTTTTAAGACTGTTTGTCCCAAATGTACATTCATAAATTGCACTCAGAATTTGTTTTAGCTGTAGGTTTTGGCAACCTAATGCCTGCTGGTAGATCCTCTTTGCCTCATCCTTGACAACATAACACACATACATACTAAACATATGAAAATAATAGAGGAGAAGTCTAGATTGGCATGTACCAGGACTTGGCTTATTGTTATATAGAAAGCATTTTTTAATGGAATCATACAAGAATGAGGTTGAATGGGAACTCTGAAGTTACCTAGCCCAACCTCCTACTCAGAGATTGGCAAACTTTGAAGTTAAATTGAGCTGCTGTCTCTAAGGACAGGAGTTACCTATTTGTGCAACCTGCTCCAGTACTTCACCATGTTCATCATGAAGCTTCTTTTTTTCACTCATGCTTAAAACTGTGACTCTAGATTTTCATTCTGCCTATGAACCTCTCTGAGAGGACACTGAATCCATATGCTATAGTACCACTTTAGGAAGTGTAAGACTGCAATTAAGATCTACCTTTTCCTTCCCTTGTCCGGTGTAGACAACCCATTTAACTTAAGAGTCTCTTCATGTTTCATACTCCATGACTAAATCTCCATGATTTCCTACAGTATTTTGATGTGCCATTCCTCTTTTTCTGTGTTCATGAAGTGCCAGATGGAAGGTTTCTGAGTGCTTCTTTTTTATGCAATCAACTTCAAAACATCAGTGAGGAAGGACTTTCAAGTTATAATTCAGAGACAGTCATTCACTCACGCGCCCACATACACCTCTCCCCACCACTGCATGTGTGCCCACAGATACACACAAATATGAACAAATTTATTGGCTTGGTTTCAGTTCTTTTCATGGAGTATTACATACAGAAACTTGACAATTTGTGATCCAGACTGTTTTGGGGTAGGGGGGAGGAGAGAATATTCATCTGTTTACACATCCATTTTTCTCTGACAGAAAATGAAGTGAAACTCAGTATTTGGATCAATTTGCAGCAGAGTTAGTCTCTTTTCTATGCTAGATTTATTGAGATACTATATTTCAATGTTTAAAGTAGTAGTACATCATCTATTTAGTTTGACTTGTTTATTTGTTGATGTAATTTCTGTATAAAAATATGTAGTTACAAAAGGTTACATTACTGCTGTTTTAGGATCTGTTGAGATTTTATGAAGCATATTTCACACTCAGTGAAACAAAAAAAAAAAAAATGGAAAAAAGGTTTAAATAGTAACTACTTGTTCCATAACTGGAGATCAATTGATTTCTCTACCTAGGAATGTGATCTTGATGGTCAATGGGTTAAATTCCAGTCTTGTATATGTAAAATGCAAATTAGAACTATAAGGAGAAAACAAAAGTAAGATTTAAACTTCTTTCTACCATCCATAGAAGCTTTATTTTGCAGTTTATGAGCCCAAAACCCGAAAGTTTAGATTTAATCCATCCCTTATGGGGCAGAGTAGAAGCCAGGCCTTCTATCTGGGCTGCTATGCATGTTATCATAGACAGCACTTGCCAAAACCTAAAAAGGTCTTCTGTCATAAGAAGTTTTCATCAGAAAGCCTTGGAAACCTTACATCTATAGGCACTATGTGTTTTCATCACAGTTTCAAATTAATTAGTGAGACGACTTCAAAAGCTTTAATCTAGGCTATGGTATTAGGAAACATGCATTAGACATTTCCTGTTTGCATTGCTAGGTTGCTTGTTTAAAGAATTCTTTTACTTTCATTGAAGGCTGTTGAGGACCTTAATGTACAATATTGACAGAGTAATAAAAATAGCAAACTATGTCTCTGACTGCGTGCCAACTTCATTAAATTTTCAGCCATATCTAAAACAATATAGAGGAAAAAGGAAAAACAGCTTTATTCAAGCTTAAATGGGATTGCAACTGAAATGTAATGAGGAATAACCAGGACATTCTTTTTCTCTAAATATCTTCCCCCATTTATTGTTTCCTGAGTCATGTTAATATTCTGTACTTCTCTTTTCCTGTATGCATGTGAAAATCATGTCTGGCAACATCCTATGAGGATTTTTTGCCTATATGTTTGGATTTGTGAAATAACAATTGCATTTTCCCTCTCAATTATAGTCTCAGAAGATCATATACTTTGAGATATCAAACATTAACATCCTAAGGTTTTTAATATTGCACTTATTGTACATGACAAACAGCATCTGAAAGTATGACTTAGTGCATCTGGAAAACATTCTGAATTATGACAATATGAAAGTAACTAAAAAAAAACCAAAAAACCACTCTCAAATGGCACAGCCTAATGTAGAACCATATGACAGACCAGGATAACTTTTAGAAGCAATATTTAGATTTCACCCTACGCTGATGACTTTAAATATTAAATGAACAGAACAAAAGCATGTTCAGTAGATATGAAATGCAGGAGAAATGTTAGTCTGGTATCAAAGCCTTAGAAATGTCTGAGTATGAATCTACTTACTTCAGATGGGGTTCTGACTGAAAAAATGTATACATTTTTTAATTTTCAGCAGTCATTTATAATTATTTCTTTTGCTGTACATAAGGCATTCATAAGTACAAAAAAAAAAAAGCAAAACCAAAGCAACATTCTAATGAATACATTCCAGAAACAGGACTGATATTAAGCAAGCTTTATAAGAGGTATTTATCAGCTGGCCCTTAAAATATTATCAAATATCATAGTTTCTTTACAATATTTTATGCATTACAAAGGCAATTATAACATTTAAAATACTGAGTGGACAATTGCTCAAATTGTCAAGGAGCTAATGCAGATGAAAACATGCATCCTTCAGGCTTGATTGCCTTAACCATATGAAGCTATTTTACTCCTTATGGGTTTGACAGCCTCAAATTCCTTCTACTGCATGGAAACTCTCTTTCAAAAATTTAGTAATATCATTCTTTCAGAACAATGCTTCCTACTCTTGAAACTATTTACCTATAATTTTGGAGACCTTGTTTAAACTCTTTAAAGGGCTTCAAAATTCTAAACAAAACTTAAAGACATCAACCATTCTTGACAAAGAGATGAGAATACTCAAACCTTGGCTCTTGTATGTCCCAGTTTTTATTTCATTACATTCATTTTATAAGGAAAAGAGCCTGCACAGTTATAGAGTAAAAAACTTCCACTAGAAGCTGGTTTCCAAACTCAGCTTTACTGCACACTTATAATGTTAAAGGGGTGGGAGGGGACCATTTGTAATCCTTTATGGAATTTTAGACATACTTATTCTCAGTTCTAGTAGAGCTTAAGCCCAAGAAAAGCATTCAATTGGTGGAATAATTCCAACAAAATTTATGGGTATGTCTCCCTAACACTGGGGTTTGTTTTTTGAGTGTCATAGGTTAAAATTTTTAATCACACAGACTGGGAAACTGGTCACGGTGTGCCACAGTTTTTAATATTTTAGAAAAAATGTAGGAGATTGCATTTTCTTAAATCTTATCCTGACAGGGAACTGGAAAGTACTTAATGATGCACCCAGACTGGAATAGATTCTGCATTCTAGAATTATATGCAATGTATTTTCCTGTTGTATTTCATTTAAAACTTGGATCTTTGGGAATTGTGTGGCAACTGAATAGGATTTTAAGTAGACTTCTACATTTAAACCTTCCTTTCAACCTTGCTGTTTATAATCAGTCCCTTCTCATTTAGCTTAGTATGTTTTGTTTAATGCTAATTGCTGTATTGCATTGCAGGACTGGATTAAGAAATGATTTTGTGTTTAAATTACATTAAATTATATTTTAAGACATTAAAACTGTATTTTTTTTCTATCAAAATGTTTTATCTTTTTTTCATGATTGGAAAGAAAGGTGAGTGAAAAGAACTAGTAAATTGGCTCATTAAAGATAGTTCATCTCCCACATCTAAGGGAGGAGACACAAAAGGCTTGCAGACACTATGTGGAGAATCGACTAGAAAGATTTAAGAAATCTGTCTACATGGAGCAAAAAGATCCAGGGGCGAATGAGTGCAGAGGTGTGAGCAAGATCAGGACTGCACGGAGCTTCAAAGCTGAAAAAGAGATTAAATTTCATGCACAAAGCGAGCAGACACAAGGTACTACAATGCTAGTCACAAGGATTGAAACTGTAGAGAACAAGACTACTTACTACATCTGAAAAGAGAAAACTGAACTGCAGACAGAAGAGTTCCCCGTAATCGAGATAAGAATGATCCTCCCTTTAGGAAAGAAAAGTCCTACTACATAAAAATGTAAGCCAAAAAGAAAGCTGTGTGAGCCAAAACATTACACAGTGAGATAAAATAGCAGGAGTTGTTCATGACTGTTAAAAAAAATGAGATAATGTATATCCAGAATCTGAACGGATAACAATTCACTGTGGCTGAAAAGTTCAGGTAGTGACTTTGATTGTATAAGGATATTTTCTAGCTAACTTTGGTCATTAAATTAAACTCATTTTTTAGTGAAAAAATCAGTTTTCAAGTGCTTGTAAAATTCAGATTTTTTGAGGAAGAACTTCACAACCCTTATACCAGACTCATCTGACTCTCTGATTAACATGAAATATAATTTCTAATATACTACTTCAGCATCCCTTTCTAGAGAAGAGAGGAGGAGGTTTTGTGGACTGATGTACTATTACTGATGCTCTCTCTCTTCAGAGAATATACTGCAGTAATGATATGTTTAGCCTTATTGCCAAATAGAGATATTTTTTTAATAGATGAAGCCTAGTGGGAAGATGAAATTAATAGAAAACAAAATGGGTATGGGCTACTGACACTTCAAATGAATACTCTAATAAGAAAATTCCTAAACTAAAGAACAGGAAGAACTGGTAGCTCTGGAAAAGATACAGGTCAGAAGAATAAATTTTCAAAGGAATAGTCACTGCTATCCAATAGGGAAAATAACTTCATTGTAGCAAGTAGCACAGAAACAAATAAATTGAAATTAAATAGTCCAGGGATAGTATTAAGAATTTTCTATTAACGATACGAGCAAAATGATGCTACTAATACTGAAATTTTGAGAGAAGTTGTAGATTATGAAGAGAAAATTGACACCATGGATGACAAAACATGACTGTCCCTGGCTGAGGCAGAGTTAGCTTGCTTTATAGCAGTGTAACTTTCTTTATAGTCTGTATGGTACTGTGTTTTAGATTTGTGACTAAACAGTGTTGATAACACACTGGTGTTTTAGCTACTGCTGAAAAGTGTTGGCACAGCGTCAAGACCTACTTTGTTTCTCACTCTGTTCCCCCAGTTAGTAGTCTCAGTAGGAGATGATAGATAAGACAACTGGGACAAATTTACCAAAAGGCTCTTCCATGCCATATAACATGATGTTCTGCAACAAAAACCAAGGTATAGTTTTTCCAAAGTACTTACTGCTTGAGGACTGTTTGGGCACTGTTTTGCTAGTAGTAGGTGGTGAGTTTGCCTTGGCATTTTTTGTTTTTGTTGCACTTCTTTTCCCTTTTCCTTTGCATATTAAATTGTCTTTATCTTGACCAATAAGTTTTTCTGCCTTCTGTTCTTATTCTCTCCCCCATAGTATGACAGGGCAGGGAGTAAGTGACTGGTGGGTGCTTAGCTGCCTGACAGGGTTAACCCACCATATTCCAATAGAGGCTGAATAAATCTTTCACAGAGAGATGCAAGACAGAGACAAAATACAGAAACAAACACTTTGTTGTCTAGGAGAATAAGAAACTCTTATTTTTACTTATCAGTACACAAGACATTGGAAAAATGCAAATATAATATATACATTCAGTGTCCTTGATTTTACTTTTTGATAAAAGTCTGACAAGATAATCATAGAATCACAGAATGAATAAGGTTGGAAGGAACCACTAGTTGTCATCTCGTCCAATGTCCTTGCTCAAACAGGGGATTCTAGAGCATGTTACTCAGGATTTTCTCCAGGCAACTTTTGAATATTCCTAGAGAAGGAGACTCCACAATCTCTCTAGACAACCTGTTCCATAATGTTTAACTTAAATAAAATAAAAAGACAAATATTAAAAGGATAACAAAAGAATCATCAAGCTTATTCTAAGACAATGTGAAAAAAAAAGAAAAAAAGTAGACACATCAATATTCTGTTCTAGAAAACTGTAGATATGAACTTTTATCTAAAAACTGTTGTGTCTTTAGTGAATCTGTCCTGAGGACTATGTAAACTTCAATACTGTTGGACTGACTCCTTGTTCATATGATTTTTTTTTTTTAATATTTTATTCCCACATATATACTGACCTATATTTGGAACAGTCATTATTTAGTTTACCTCCTGATTCTTTTAGCATCCCTCAGCCTGGGAGTAGTTCTGGGAGGAAGTTATACCCTTCTTGACAGCTGCGGGTACTATTACAAGCTTTTCTGATGAAAACGTCATCTTTTTCACGCCAGATCATTAAGCTGACTACGAAATAAATGGACCTTAAAATAGATGGGCTTCATCTTTTCAATCAAAGAATAGGTTGGAATTGTGTGATGTATTATTGCTATTGAATAAGACATTGGTGAAACTCCCTCTGGAGAACTCCATAGATTTCTGTTCTAGGGAAAAAAAGAGCCAAGCTAGAGTGGCTTCAGAGAGGGAGGACCAGCAGAGTGGAGACTGGTTTATCAACAACTCTTAATAAACACTGTTGGAGGCAATACACTGTGTTAACTGAAAAGACTCTTGGTTTTACAGCCATTCTTAAAGGATACAAAAGACATGTTCATATGCTAGGCTTATTTCAGCTAGGTTTAGATTGCAAAGTAATGCGGACATTGCAATAGAGAACTTAAAGCAAGATGCAGTCTTCAAGGAGCTAGAAGAATACATGAACAACTGCCTCTCTTGTATTTTAAGTTTTGTAATGTCTGTGATGTAAACATGGTGTACGGCTTAGTCTAAAAATCCACTCTGAACAGTATATGATGAGTTTCTCTGGAAAATACTAGACAATGAAAAATTCTGTTATAACAAATGCATTTAAATGGATTAAGAATACAGTTAAGGAAGAAAGAAAAAGCTTTATCCTTCAGTAAAAGAAGATTTTAGAACTGCTTCATAATGAAAAACTGTGAGGGAAGAGAAGCTAGTAATTTTTAAGAATTTGACATGTTTAGTAGATGAATCTTTTAAGAGAAAAGGATGGATTGCTGTGTGATGATAAACTGCATTACTCAGGAGGTCCTTTTCAGTCCTAGAGACCTATTTCTGGCATAATTAATTTCCAAGTAATTGTTACTAAACATTATCAAAATGCATTGCAATGACAGTTTGCCTATTCATACAGTTTAAAACCTGTTTATCATGCAAGTTTTAAAAGAATTTTGTGTGTTTTTTGTGGGGCATTTTTAAGAAGATCTCAATTTGTTTTTATCCCAGAAATGTAAAAACTAATATTAGTGGAATATTTGTCATAATATTGTATGAGAAGCTACATCATCTATTTCATTATGGCCTCTCTCTACCTGGTTAAGCTGCTCTCTGAATTTTTCAACCAAGTCATAATTTGTGCAGAGATGAGTGACTTGGGCTAGGGTTCTATTTTTGTATTCTCAAATTATTAGGAGAAATTGCTCATTGACTCCTTGAAATGATAGGCATAAAATACTGAGTTATTTACCTAATCACATGGTTGCATAGGTTTGGAATGAAAACATTGCTGAAGCAATTGGTGAATTGATTTGCCATTTGCTATGGGTTTCCAGCAAATATTTCATTGATTTGATATGTAGCACTGACCCATGTGAAGACTACTAGCTTTTGTCCTGGATTTTTATCACTGATATTTTTTTCTCATCATTTTAGAATTCCAAAATCGGAGCATGCCTCATCAAATATAAAGACCAGTGGTGTCAAATTCATCTCAATACAGGCAGATAAACAGTGTTGTAGACAGGTTTTGAGTATGTAGCTGTGGTAAATTTGCATTCAAATGACCAACTATACCATTAATTTGAAGCTCTTGTTCCTGCAATTCTGAAAAGCCAGAGCATGAACATCATAGTGATTTTATGAGGTCAGGAAGTATTGTCTCAGGAAAGGGTAAACTGAGACACAGCATTTTAATGTATTTCTTCATGTTCTTTGACTGCATGACAGAAAGCAGGAAATTGTGGTTATTAATTCTTGAAACACCTATTTCATAGTAGTTAATGCCAAAAAGGGATCATTGAGTCTACACTGACCTCTTATCTATCAGAAAACGTTACATTTTACTCAGTTATGTTCGTGTTGGACTGTCTGGCTTGTTTTAGGATAACATATTCCATTGTTCAGAAAACAAATTTCGGTATATAACAGGAAGAAGCAGGAGAGAGTGAAACTGTACCCGTGTTAAAAAATTAAACTCTTCCTGGGCACCAGCATCAAAGTGCTGTTACCTATCCTTGTCAAACTCTTCCAGTGGTTAGAAGCTTGAGTTTTGCTCCAGGATATTTAGCAATCTCTTACACAATTCCCAGACATAACCTGGGAGTTCCTACAGACAGGGATCATTGCCAGGAGGTAATTTTTGTTTGGTCACTCTGTAGTTGTGAAGAAGAGAGTTCAACAGTGTGCATTTGGACCAGTCTGTGTACTGCAGATGGGTCCCAGGCACATTGTTTCCTAATATTTGCACAACATTTTCCATGCCACCTGGCTGCAAGGATGTTGATCAAGTAGTGTAAAGGATCCTCCTAAAAACAAATTGTCCCTGCAGGACCAGGAAGAACAGAAGTCTGCAGGATTGCTATCTGCCTTTCTTTCCAATGCTGAGACAGAGGAGAGTTCACAGATCTTGGTAGAATGTTCGGTCCCCATGTGGGCCAATCACTTGGAAGCAGGACTCTATCCTTGCTGGGCCCTTCCAACTCAGAATATTCTGTGATTCTGTGATTCTAATACCAAATGTGATGTTCACATACTCCTACATCTGCACACAAGTCACATAAAAAAACCCAACTATTTGTAATAAACATCATTGTTTATTCTTGTCTTGCTGTGGTCCAAATCTGGCTGTTCAAAGACAGCATTATCCCTAAATCCAACAATATATCAATAGGAGACCGTGTGAGGGAAAAAGGTATATAAGGAAAACCCATGATGAATACGACGTGATTATAATGTCTATCATCATACAAGGCTGGAAAAATTTTGAGATTAAAGCAGTTTAAAGATATTTGTATTTTGCAGATCTGTGGAAGGAAACACACATGACTAGAAGACTTTATTATGATGGTCCAGTATTGCCATCAGTACACTAAATGTGAAACTGTCTGGAGTTCGGCTTTCTTTAAGAATTATATTTTTCAGATGTCAATCTATATCAGAGGCCCTAGTCAGCCCTTATGTGTCACCTGGTAAACTGTTACAATATTTAATTATCTTTACTATGAAGAGTTTTCAGTATATTACAAGGCTGAATTTGTCCAGCTATACCTCCCATGAACTAAATAGGTATGCTTTTTCTCAAAAAGCTCTTCCCTGACACATTCTGTGCATGAGAGCTTGTGTAATGCTTCTCTCCTAGATCCCCTACCATAAAGCTATGATTTATTTATATGAACTTGATTTATGTTTGAAACACCAGTTGAAACACAGATTCAAGTGGTATAGGTCTGTTTTGGCTCAGGGAGAAGAAACCATTTGGACGAAGTTAGTTCAGAGCTTTGACCCTATGCAACTGTGATTTCTGCACTTTTGAAAAAAAAACTGTTATACTTCTCTTTAAGTCTTTCAGATGTTCTCTTTTAAAGTCCATAAAAAAATATTTCTTTAGTTTATATTGCTTTAACTTTTCAAATAAAGTGTTTTAACACAACATTGTTTCTTTAAACAACGATAATCAGACTGAAGATATTTGTCCAAGCAGGAACAGTAGCCCTATAAGAACAACGACAACCAGTTAAAGTCTGGGATATATCAAGTAGTTATGAAAATTATCACAGTTCTAAACGATGCAAGGTAAATTGTGTGATAAAAAGGAGTCTGTTTTAGGGGATTAAGCACTCAAGATTTTTTTAAAGTATATATCCTATATAAAAGCCTTGTCTTATAGATAACCCCTCCTTCCCTATGCACATCCCTTCTGTGGTTAGTCTCCCCAGTGAGGAAACTATACCCTGTCAAAGGAAACAGAGAAAGGAGTAGATCATAAATTTGTGCTTTCTTTCAGAGAAATATGGGAAATGAAAATAAGGAGAGGACTGACCTGCTCTGCAGACCCACTAGGAGTTACTTTGCTGCCTACCTATGCCACCTCTCCAAGGACTGCAACCAGGGCTACATCTTCTGGTTGACCTGAAGGTCTCACTCAGAGGTAGCTGACTATAAATTTGAAGAAAACAAATAAAGAAAAATGCCCCACTGTGACTGTGTGCTCGGTGTCAGTTCTGTAATTTCTCTCTTTACTACTTTCTTCATTAATGTTAATCTAGACTTTAAGAGGACTGCCACATTTTATAAAATTTGGGGGAATTTAGCTTACAGGTAAAGAATCCTTCTCCTGCAGGTCTGTTTCAATGCCAGACTTAAAGGGATTCCCAAGTGCCAATAATAGTGGCTGCTGTCTGGCCCCAAAGGTACCACCTGAATCTCCAGTGCACTAACAAGACCCACAGCAACAAAAATGAATATCTATTAAAAATAAAACTTTCTCCATTTTTTTCTTTTTTTTCTATCCCCATTCACATCAGGCTTTCAGATGAGTATGACTATTCTTGAAAAACCTAAAGGAACCACTACTGGGCAAAGTAATAACCAATCCAAAGTTATCTATAAGGTTTTAGTGCTCAGTGGAATTCATGTACATTTTATGTATAGCAAGCTTTGGTGTCCATAGCAATGCAAATAATAAAATACAACGAGACGTCTTAAATCTCCCCAAGTCCATGTTGTCAGCATTTGTTTTCTGTTTGATACAGTTTTGAATAATCATCTTTTGTGTTTTGGCAAAGTGTTAGCTAGATTTTCTGATGAATGTTTTTTGATTGTGGTCATTATTGCTTCATAGTTCTAATCTATCACTCTGTAAATATCTTAAATGGCATTTATCTAAAAAAAATATAGATATCTGTTTGTAGACATCCAAGCAATAGATAACTGAATCACATATTAAAATCTCTTATTTCTCTCTATTCACTATAGAGGGAATTTGAATTTTTGTCTTAGGCATCTAGATAAGAGATACACAATGTGAGGCAAGTCATACCTTTTGTCTTTTTCCTTCTTTCTTGTAGCCCAGGAGGATGCTAGTTACTTCTGCATTAGTCCCTGTTTTCCACAACAGGAAACATGAGCAAAGATTTTGGGAATGCCTGAGGTGAGCTGTACTCAGGCTATACCTCACTAGTGTGAATTCAGACAACTTGGCATAGTATGAGGAAAGGCTGTGGCTGATGTTCATCGAGTTTTGTAGAGATTCTGATCAGATATTACTGCTGCATTCAATGCTTTTGCCTTTTAGCTGTTAAATCTAAATCTCTTGCACTGTAAAACTCTACCTTCTGATTATCTAACCTTCCAACTTCTTCAGACTTAAAAGGATAGCATTTAAGTTCAAATTAATTTCTCTTGTATCCTTATGTTATTCCACTAAAGGTCTCTTTCCAGGTAATGGTCTACAAAGAAAGATTTTTTCATTGTTTTATCTGCTTTTCTTTTTTTCAGTTACCTAAATTTTGTACCTGCTAATAAGCTAAATTCTATATAGCTCTAAAGAATTAACGTCAGTCATGCCAGTGAGAAAATAGGCATTTTAAGGATGCCTTAGCTTACCTTAACACTCTTAGCATCTTAATGTTAACTTATTTCCACTGGCTAGAGAGAGCAGTATATGATGGCTGTGTTCATACTAACATTGGTAATATGAATCCACCTT
Source organism: Chiroxiphia lanceolata (assembly GCF_009829145.1). Classification (NCBI taxonomy): domain Eukaryota; kingdom Metazoa; phylum Chordata; class Aves; order Passeriformes; family Pipridae; genus Chiroxiphia; species Chiroxiphia lanceolata. The sequence goes on from NC_045638.1 coordinate 53,724,100, forward strand.
TGGAAAAGTAAAATCTTTATAGCAGAGATTTTTGGTTTACATTATTTTATTGCTCCTAGTCTAGTCCATAATTTCTAGCAATCTCTACATCCTGCCACAGTAGACATAATTCTAGTATTACCTACCCCCAATTAGTATAGATACTTGACTGAAGAGACTGTCTATATGGATCTTAATCTTTGTTTTATCACGGTTTTCAGAGAAAGCTAAAAAATGCCTGAATTTATTTTAAATCTATGTATGTCATTTGTTTTCTTTTACATTCACCTCTCTTGGAACAATCTTAAAGCAGTTAAATCAGATATTAAGCACATGTTATTTTGGTATGTGTAACTTTAACAGCACTTCTAAATTAATCAGTAGTTTAAGTACTCTGGGGAAGAATAAATGGCTAAGTGAGGCTGATAATATATTGCAATGTTATACAACCCAGAGAGAATTGAAGACTCCTGCATTGATTATCTGTTATTTCAGAACATCTTATCTTTTTTTTTCCCCTCAAATCCAAATTGAGTATTTGTTTATGCATAACATGGCCAGTGTTATGGGAAGGTGTTGCTTACTTCAGAGCTTAGTCTCCTGGCAAGAAGTGTATGGCAGAAACATGCAAGTTTGCAATTGCTTGAAAGCAATGCAAACCTATGCACTACTGAGCAATGCAACTGGTAGCAAGATCATGATTTGTTGCAAGCGTGTTTTGCTCTGTGAAAATAGTCAATTAAATAAAAGCCAACCCCCTACCCAGAACAAAATACTTGTATGAAAGACAGGACAAGCTAAAATAAATTCTCCTCCATAAAATAAATGCAATTACTGTAGCGATAGAGACAACTAACCTGAGGTGAAGGATTAATTTTGTCTTCTAAATACATACATTTCTGAATAATTTTGCTGGAAAATGTATATTTCAAGGTATTTAACTTCTGCAACATCCCCAAATGATCTTTTACTTATGTAAAATTTTCTTACTTCTCACTCTTTTTTTGTTTCTTTTTCCCTTCACTCCTTTCTTTGCTGTGTGATCTTTTGCCTTTTTTTAAACCTGTTTTCCCCAAGGCACCACCCCTTGGCTGTGTGGCTCGGCTGTGCCCTGCAGTGGGTGAACTGCAGTCGGAGCTGGTGGAACTGGCTGTGTCCTACCCGTGGCAGCCTCGGTGCCCCACACAGAAGAACCTGCAGACCCTGTTGCCAGCACCTTGCAACATTCAGCAGATACAATATATTTAAAAAAGGATAAAGTATATTATTCTGTGAAGTGTAGTCTGTAAAAGTATGTATTTGCTTGTGTGTGCACACACAAGAGAGGTTGGAAAGATGGATGGATGGATGGATGGATGGATGGATGGATGGATGGGTGGATGGGTGGATGGATGAACGTTGCTACCATGCAACCATCAAAGTCCGTATTTAAAAGTATAAGTGATTGTTAATCAGAAAAAAACCCCAAACAAACAAACTCCAAGTAAGGTGTTGTCCCAAATTTATAGATATTAAGTGATTTCCCTCTATTTCACTACTTGAAGAGTCAGGTAAATTGTGTTGAGCAGTAGAACAAAGAATGGGGCTTGATATAAAAAAAAAAGGAATTAAACATGAATAGAAGAGAGTTGTCCTTTGTAAAATTTACAGAAAAAAGTATATTCAGGATGTCATCTAAATCCAAATCCATCAAAGGAAGATGATACATAGTCCTGTGATTAAGTGGGACTGTGTTAATGCTTAATATTTGTCTGAGAGTATCTTAAACAGTTCATCCCTACGAAGATTTGACTCCTTAATACCATCAGTATCAGTAAGACATAATTGTTTCTGCTTGATTGCATTTCAGGTAGGTTAGTAAGTTTTGACATTTATAAAGTTTTGAGAAACCTAAAAGTTTTTTATTTTGTTTTGGTTTTTTTTTATCTCTTTGTTCTTTATATTTTATCTCTTTGCACTTTGGTTTTTTGCTAAGATTTTTCACTCAGGTAACAAGTTTCTAAAAGTACATACCATATGTACAGGCTACCTGCACAAAACAAAATATTGACAAAGTATAAATAAGTGAAAATTTTTTATTATTGTATCATTTTATCTGTATAGCCTTGATTCAAAGCCTGTCAAAATCTAATGAAAGAATCTAATTATCTTCAAGTAAATTTGGAAGAATGCTTATATGTGATTGTAGCAAGTTGCCTCTTGTCAGCAACCATTAACTACGAATCACACCTACTGTTAATCTGAGACTCACATTCTATTATAATCCAGTGGGAAAAAAATTATTCCAAGTTTCTCCAAAGTAGTAGGACTTCCTTGTCCTGATTATTTTCCCACAGAAGATTTATCTAAATTTTTTCAGCCTTACTTGAAGAAATGAAAAACTTTGAACAAATGATCTTTTGAAATGCCAAGAAATATCATTAATATAATAACTCCCTTAAAAGGAATTCCTTTATTCGTATTTAACATTGGTACTGAAATATAAGTGGAAGAATATTTTACCACATGCACATAAAGAATATATCCCTTAGCTCTCAATCATTAAACCAAAATGGACGGGTCATTAGCAGATAGCATATTAATCTAGATGTGCCATTGACAATTTTGAAGGACTGGATCAATTTACCTAAACCAAAATGCCTTAGAAGAGCTGAATTTTTAGATTCAGCATTCAGATTTTCCTTCAAAAGGAACTTTTCAATGCTGTCTGAAGCTAACCCTCCATGATAGAGAGAGAATTTTAACCAAATATTAAAAATAACTGACTCTTAAAACGCTTGCATAACTTCTTATATTTTAATATATAATTTAATTTAACTCTAAATCTTTTTCAAATATATTATACTTACGAATGGTTTCACATATACCTCCAGTGCACCCACACTTCTCATTGTCCAACAAGCTTCCCTCTTACAGCACCTGCTTTTCCAGATAATACTTAGTAAAACATTATATAATGCTTAGTATGTTCTTTATCCTGGAAAAGGAAAAGAAGATACATGGAAAGGTACTAAATGGCTCAAAGTTGTTTATAAGGAAATTCTTATAATTGTTCTAGTGCAAGCAATACATGATTTAAACTTTGATTAAGAAACAACATTTAAATTAATATGATCTTATACACACTATACAGTATCTCATCACTGGGGAATAAAGCTCTTTTGATATTACTTAAAGGTAAAATTTCAAAGCAATGCTAAGATGTTTTACTCCCACTGATGTTGACAAGAGTTGCCTGACCAAAGTCACATATGCTATGTTCGCAATTCACCCTATTAATTAAGAAACAAGACTTCATAAATGCTCTCTACATCTTAAGATGTCCCGGAGTAGGAATGTCTGTTTCTATAGAGTCACTATACTGTTTGCATTGTACTGAGGGTCCTAAGAGTTTTACGTTTGACAGGTTTTGTAATTTCAGAGAAACCGAGTGTCCTTAAAAGTGCAAACAGGTTGATTCAGTAATTCTGCCTGAAAAAACACTGTCTTTTAAGCAAATATCTTCCGACAGAGAAAAAATATTTTGCATGTATACTTTGGATGTGTATACTCTCAACACAATAAATTATGCATGCATTTTATCCTCTGGGTGCCTATTTTCAACTAAAAATAATAGCAAAACATCACTTCGAAAGAAAATTCTGGGAGTGGAGCTGTTAAGGTTTATGGTATACATAAAACCACAATATCTTTTCATACACAGAAGCTATACTATTTCAGCTCTATAAGTAATGCTGGGAAACTTTTCTTAACATTGGTACAGCTAGACAGGTGTATATACAGTGATGTAAGCATGCTATTATCCCTTTTCTCCTATCTAAGTATTTTATACAGAAAAAAACCCTCCCCCAACAGTAACATAGATTAATTCAGACTGATACATCTCTTAAAGTTACAAAGAAAAAAAGTAATATTTTTCTGTAAATATAAAACATGAAGGTTTTATATTTTAATAAGGAGACATGCAAAGTAAGCTTTAACATACAGCCTATAATCATCCCCCTACTCAGTCAGGATCTCATTGACTCTTTCTTGGACTGTTGCTGGTTTTTTTTGTCAGGGCCAGGCCATTAGTGGCGCACAAGTCAGTGACTGCCAATGAATCTGAGGGATTGAGTCTTCGTTTGCCTATTAGTTGAGTTAACCACAATGTCTGCATATAGATTATATCAGTATCAATCCAGTATTTTAGTTAGACCTACATATCTTTAAATTTTGGCTGAACTTTGTGTGCAGTGTTCCCTTTGGTAATAGTACATCTATGCATTTGATCTTATTCTTATCAGCTATCAAAGTAAGCAGGAGCTATTTTCACCTGGACTTCCAAACTTCTTTAGTTATTACTACGCTAAATTTGTCTCTGTCAGTATTTCCTTTGGAATCCCCATTGCACAGTCACAGGGCATTATGGAAAATCACAGGCCTAATTCTTTTTTCTCTCTCTATAACCATATAAAAAGAACGATAAGTATTTGTGTTTTCTGGTAACAAAGCAGTAAGCACTGAAGTTCCCTTCTTAAGTTTTGCGGTCTTTTTATATGTAGTTTGGTTTCATCAGATCTTTCAAGGCATTTTAAATGTCAAGTGTGCTATTCATGTTTGCTTGCAAACTTTTTTAGAATGTCAGGATTTGCTTAGTTGTGCCCTGGGCATGTCTATTTATTTAGGAGTTTAACAAATGAAAGATCTTTTAGTGCAATAATATGATCTATCTGAACAGTAGTTAGTGTTATGATACATAGCTATCAATACAACACCTACAGACTTCTAGCATTGCACTGCACATTTGCTCTTATTTCTTCCAAAATTAGGCCCAGGTTTGTCTTCCACTTGATTTTGGCCACCATCAATTAAGGTCCTGTCGAAGTTTAAAGGAAAAGAAAGGAAAACAAGATGAATGAACCTCTTTTCTCTAAATCTAGATGGCTTGGGGCTCAGTTCAGGTGTCCAGACATCTAGTGCTGTTTACAGTGAGCAAGGGCATCCAGTTAGGCCTCTCTTCACCCACAGAGCAGGGGTTTCTGTCATCTCTACAATGTCACATCTACCCAGCCCATGACATTCTCACCCTGAAGCATCTTAAACTGCATGGTGTGCCTATATGTGAAAAACTAAATAAAATTTGAGGTGATAAATCCATACATTGCTGAAGTTAGTGAGTACTAATCTTATTCACTCATCTGACTTTTATTAGAAATATTCTTAAAAGTTATGTACCTAATCTTTTACTTAATTTTTTTTACCTAAAATATTAATTACAATAAGCTACATTCTAAAGGTTTCTTTTTTTTTTACCACCTCTTTTTAAATGGATTTTTGTTTTTTCTAGGAATATAAAACCACTTTTAATAAAATTCCAATAAGTCCTGTTTCAACTTTTTTGATAAGCAGATAAGACTTTCTATGAATCTCAAAACCCATGTTTTTCAAGCAGCCTATAGTTTATAATGCAAATGTTAAGAGATTCTGATTTTAGAACTAATTGATTACAGTGTAAGGAAGGTAGGATTTAGAGAACAACTAACATAGACATTTGAGGCAAATTAAGAAATGAGACATCTGGAGGGAAAACCACATGATAGTATGATTATTTTTTAAAAGATTTTTATAATAATGCCTATATTTCTTTGTAATACTAACTGAATATTTTCAAGTACCTCAGATGTAAAATCATATGAAAAGATAAATTATATTGCATGTTACATGAGGAAATTTAGAGAGAAAAAATGAGAGAAATATAGAGAAAGAATGAAGAGCGAAGGACAGCAGATGTAAAAAGTCCATGTAAGAATAAATATAGACACAAGCGGATGGAACAATTCTGCTGAAGCCTAAAGAAAATAAAAGCCTAAACATATGATAAAGATGAGACAAAAGAAAGGAATGAGGAGCAGATGGCTATGTTAACAGCTATCTCATCTCTTTATTACATGACAAAATAATAATTCTTAATATTTATTTTATTATTATTTGATATGGTCTTCAATGTTTTTATAATCCTTTTGACCTTTCCCATTTTTGGGGAGGTCTCATTCACTTTCTTTCCTTTTACCTGAGTTGTTCATTTCTACTCTTCACTTTTTTCCTCACTGTTTATTACCTTTTTATTTTAGTGCCACACTCATCCTCTTCCTGCCAATTCAGTGATCCTTCTAGAAGTGTCTTTACTAGAAATTTTCTATTCTTTATGCTGAAAAAACATTGCATAGAGAAAAAAAAGTATTTAAATTACAAGAAGAAAGAAATGTTTACTATTAGAATAAAAATGGCAGACTGAGATTTGGCCAAGATCGTGCCTTTTGCAATGCTTGTAAGGACAGCTTCAAATAATGTTTCATTTGTCATAAAATGAACGATCTTGATGAGCATATGTGCAATGAAATAATTTTTAAACAAAATTTCTCTCTTTTCCTGGTAGTTTAATTTCTTCAATCTTTCTGTGTTTTAAAATGAAGATTCTTTGGCCATTATAAGGTATGTTTTTTGCCTTATAGAGACATAAAGAATGAATTATTCAATCTTCTCAAACTCAAAACTGCTTTGTGTTTGCACAACAATTGCCAATCTTGAACTAAATTTGGTTTAAAATGGGCACCCATAGACAAAAAACAGAGTTTTAGAGTTCCCAGAAATTACTTTTCTATTTTAGAATCCAGTGAATTTTCTCCCTGAGTGAGATTATACCAATGACACACTGTCTGCAAGTGAATGAACATGATGGCTTTGTCCTTCACATTTTTGTTTTTGCTACCTGTTTAGGTAATCAGTACAGTTTGAATGCTATTGCTAATATCAATTAAATCAGGTCAAAAGCATAACAGCAGGAAAAAGAAATCAGTCAGTTTCCATATGAAAACCCAAGACGCTGGGGCACCTTATGGTATGTGCAAACAATTCACTATACAATTTCTGGAGAGAGGAAACTGGCATACTGTTGAATACTGTTTTCCTTTGGGTAAAATTTTAATTAAAAAAGCAGCATGGATACAGGTTTTAGATCTTCACTATTCAAATAGCTGAGATAGCTGTTTGAATTTTAAAATCTTATAAAGTATTTCATTAAAAAAAGACTTCTGTTATCTCAGTCTTAAAACTATTTATACTATGATGGACCAGAATTTATGAGTAAAGTTAAACTTCAAGTGCATCCTAACAAAACGTAAAGGAATATTGAAAAGATGCAATGAGTCCTCCCAGATCAAGCTTTAAAAAACAACAGAATCACAAAATATTCTGAGTTGGAAGGGATCTACAAGGATAGTAAAATCTAACTCCTGGCTCTGCACAGGACACCCCAAGAATCACGCCATGTGCCTGAGACCATTGTCCAAATGCTTCTTGAACTCTGTCAGGCTTGGTGCCAAAAACACCTCCCTGGGGAGGCTGTTCCAGTGCTCAAGCATCCTCTAGGTGAAGAACCAGCCTCTAACATCCAGCCTAAACCTCCCCTGACACAATTTCAGGCCATTCCCTCAGGTCCTGTCACTGGTCACCACAGAGAAGAGGTCACTATTTGCCCCTCCTCTTCCCCTCACAAGGAACTTGTAGACTGCAAGGAGATCTCCCCTCAGTCTCCTCTTCTCCAGGCTGAACAGATCAAGTGATCTCAGCCACTCCTCCTACGGCTTCCCCTCAAGGCCCTTCACCATCTTCCTTGCCCTCCTTTGAACACTCTCTGATAGCTTAATATCTTTCTTATCGTTCAGTGCCCAAAAATACATACAATATTAAAGATAAAATCTGTTCTCTTATGTGAGAGATAAGGAAAGGTAGCTCCTGTCACACACATCTTCTATAATTCACGATGCCCAAAGATGTCCAGAGTCCTGCAATGTTCTAGCACTCACCTGAGCCTTACCAGATGTTTCTATCTTATATGCAGCTGGATACTCCTATATCCATGCAGCTGGATCATACAATGGGAACAGAGAGACAAGGTCATGGAGGGGCCATGTGTCTGACTCTTAAGTTATATTTCTACATAAGCAATTCTGCATTAACTTTTACCACACTTCTGCTCTGCATTTTGGGGTGATCACATTTGTATTCAAATAGTATGTTTGTGTAAATAGAGTTCCATCAAGATATGCTGTAGCCAAGGGTGAATGTTAAAAAAAAAATATACATTTTCTGTAAAGTTGTTTTCTCTTTCTCAGTTTAATATGGTTACTAGAGGCATATGAGCCCTTAATTGTCATCCTTTCAGTTTGTGAGACACTAGGCATTTCTGGAATGGGTAAAAGCTTTGTTAATTCTGATTTCTAAAGCCTGGAGGGATAGAAGCTAAAAGGATTTCTTTTTTCTTTCTCTTTCTTTTCAAACAAAACATCGGTTTGTACTTACCTTTGTATATATGAAGATGCGATGCCTGCTTAAAAAACACAGAAATGTAAATATAAAACTGGAATAGTTTTAGCAATAAAGGTCAAGCATTTTAAAAAGTCAACATAACAAGAGCTAATATAAAGAAAAAGGAAAGACTTACTTTCCTACTTCTAGGAGATGATAAAAGCAAAATGAGAAATATCCATGAGGTATGTATAAAGAAGAGTTTAACTTGACAAAATTTACAACTCACAACATCCAAATTATTTTCTTTACATGAATTATACTCTTCAGATAGATTCATTATCTCTATTTTTGACATATAAAAGTTAGACTTCTACTTCTGAATCAGTGATGTATGAAATATTTCCAGCAATCAGAGGCACAAGCATGTGAGTATGATAGTTATTTCAGTGTCTAAACCTATGGTTACATTTCAACTACTGGAAACACGTCTGATACCTTGTGCTCATTACAGTTTTTGTCCCAGGCATCTCTTGACTCCATGTAAGAATTAAGCCTGATCATACACTATTCCTGTTTTTGTTCTTATATTTTTATAGAAACAAGTGTCAAATGCATGAATATGAACTGGAAGGTAGCTATTGAAGGGTCCGAGGCTCTTACCTGGACTTTTAGGGGATCAGGATATCAAGTCACACACCCAGATTATTGGCATTAGCTGCACATCACCCACGTGATTTAGACACAGCTTCTGGAGGTACCTACCTCTCTCCATTGATTTTAAAGTCATAAAATTGTAGAACCATTTAGGCTGGAAAAGACCCTTGAGATCATCAAGTCCAGCTATTAACTTAGCACTGCCAAGTCCACCATTTAACTGTGTCCCTAAGTGCCACAGCTACGCGTCTTTTAAATACCTCCAGGAACGGAGATGCAATCACTTCCCTGGGCAGCATGTGTCAACGCTTGACAACTGTTTCAGTGAAGAAATTTTTCCTAATATCCAATCTAAATCCCCCCTGGCACAACCGAAGACCGTTTCCTCTTGTCTATGACTTGTTACTTGAGAGAAGTAACTGACCCCCACCTCGCTACAACCTTCTTTCTGGTAGTTGTAAAGAGCAACTCAGCCTCCTTTTCTCCAGGATAAACAATCTCAGTTCCCTCAGTTGCTCCTCATATGACTTTTCTCTAGAGCCTTCATCAGTTGCAAATCCATTCTGACTCTGATTCAGACTCAGAGATCTACACAAGATCATCAACTACTCTTTAAAATTGCCTATATATCTGTCCAGACTGCCTGTGTCTTTTTTCACATCCAAAAATCTCATACAGCTAGAAATGTAAAAACAGACATCTTAGCTCACATTGTCGTCAAAAGATTAGGGATCTAGAGACCATTTGGTCCATATCGAAAACTAGTCTGGCTTAAGATACTTGGCTCCCATTAATACTTATACCTCCTGCTGAATAAGAGCATGGTACAGGCCTACTTTTCTGTGGGAAGATGTTATGGCAAATTATATGGCACCCAGGGAATATATATAAGTATATTCATATATATATATATATATATATATATATGAACATCAATATTAATATAGATGTACATATAGCCAAAGTATTTGGATAATATATGTTTTTCAAACTTTTATCTATAAAGTAGATATATTTTATTGTAATTACAGAATTATAGTAATGATATATATTTCATTCTCCTAATGAAATCACGTTATATATTTGATACCAGTAAGAGGTGTTTTTGGTTACCTCAGTAACATGGACTTGAGGACTTCCTGGGAGATACAGAAAAGAAAGTTCCACCAGTACCTGTGGCAGATGAAGTAATAAATACAGTTATTCTGAAACCTATAGTATTTCCTTGTGTTTATAATTTATGGGATCAAGTTTAAAAGAAAACCTAAAATTTAGAATTTCGTTTTGTAGACAACAAGGTTGAATGTCCAGTTAAGGGTCTCCTATATTCTTGTTTTGTTGTATTCTGGATTCATCCATTCCTTTTCTGAAGACAACTGGTAATAATATTTAAGTTCTTTTATTTGTCATTCAAAGTCGAGAAAAACCATTCCTATACATCCCTCACCAATTTCTTGGACTGTTTCCTACTATAATTTTGTCTGGTACCTCTCCCCTTTCATTTTTATTTTCTAAAGTTTTTCTCAGTACCTATGTTTAAACATTCTCTGTAACAGTTCAAGTTCCTTGCCATCTGTAACTATTATCCTAAATTAAAAACTTTCCATACAAATGTTTCTTTTCTTAAAAATAGTGGAAGTTACTAAGGTCACCACAACCCTTTCTGTATGACTATCTTGTGAGTCACATACCCTGTACACAGTATATTTTAATTAAAAAAGAAATTTATTGGTTCTGTGAAGTATTTTATATTTCACGCCAAACCTAAAAAATCCAAAATGGGGAAAAATATATTGTCAAGTTAAGGAAACGATTTGAGTAATGTAGGTTAAGTCAGCACCTACACCTACAATATGGATTTGTTGGATTTTGGAGATGTTATAAACTTTATTTTCATCTACTGAATGGCTATCACAATAAAAAAATAAACTTTTTACTGATAAATCACATATATAGGCTTATATATACTTAAAATTGATTAATTAATTAAAATCTGCATTAAAAATTTGGATTTGGGGTGTTTTTGTTGTTGTTGTTGTGGTTATTGTTTGGGTTTTTGTTAGTTTAATATTTAGCAGTAATTGCTGTTATGATGTTTCCAAGTGGAAGCTTGATAATAATTTTGCTTTGAGAAATTTTTGTGTCTTAAAGAATGGCTTTAACAGAATTGTTTCTAACATATAGCAGTGCACAGTCTTCTTATATGTCACATGCCTCCACTAACTGATAGACAAATGTACCTTGCAAGGCTGTATCTAAAATACTTCTCTGCTAATAGGAGTGAAAGGTCCTTTTGTGGAGTTATAAGATGTTTAGTGTGAGAGGATACAGATACCAAATAAAAGTAGACTTTAGATGTATTTTAGGAATTGCGAAGGTATGCCATCTGATTAAATTTTCTGACTATCATGTAAAAATTGTTTTCCAGTATGGAATACTCTGCAAATATTCATTATTATTCTTTTGGGTAGTGCTGTTAACAAAATCTTTTTCTCCAGTGGAAAGTGTACCTAGTCAGAACTTTATCTGTTTACATAAATTATACACATGTATAAACTAAGCATACAGATTTATGTTCTGTGTGACCCTTTTAACTCTGTGTACTTGCTGTTAAGTTGTATATTTTTCCATAGGAGCACTGTAACTCACAAGAAAATGACTAATGCTGAAAACTCAGTTAAATCTCAAAAATAGGCATTAGTTTTGAGGCCTGGCACTCCTTTTGGGAAATCAAAGTTTTTATTACCAGATAAATTAGTACTTCAAAAGTATGAATACAGATGCTGTTTGCAAATTTATCACAATCTGTCTTCCAGTAGAAAGAAGTTATACTGTAGGTAGTAATAGAAAACAGAAAACTGCATATTTCACTAAATTGTAGCCGTGTATAGAAGATTTATATGGTTGTTTTGTGTCAGAGAAACATATAGGTCTTTCAGTATTTCAGTTTAGTATTCCACACAGAACTTTGGTATTCTTATTTTAAAGTTATTTTATAATTTTAATAGAATAAATGAAATATAGCCTTTGTGGTAGAGAAAGTCATGGGTAATAACTATGTTTATCAACATTTTGTTGCAGGAGATGACTATTGTAATTGTGTTATTCTCACTACAGGCTAGACAGACCGTATCTGAGAATTTCAGTCTGCAAACCATTTTCATAATTCCTAAGTGTCCACTCACTGCAGTATGAAATGTTTTAGAGGACTTTTATATCATGCTAGGTGGGCATCTTAAAAGAAATGCCCAGACTAAATGACAAAGTCAAAGTTTTCTTTTTATTATAATCAAGTTCATTCATTTAGAGATTGAATATTCTCAAATAATAGAGCTGCACCCAGATGGCAGATTTCTTTTTGCTTGCATGCCTTCACATAATAGAATCCTACTTTTTTTTTCCCCTTCCCTACTATCAATTCCCTTACAGCAACCAACCTTCAAAACACGAGTTAACATTTCTTGCAGTTGTGAAGTATTGGATCCAATTACTCCCACCAACTAAAACCAGAGTTTATTTTAATGGGATTTGCAGTAAAACAAGGCATATAAAAATCAGATGCATAGGCAAAGAATTTTTCATCTTTAATCATTAAGCTACCAGTACAAATTGAGCCCTGCAGTTATTTCATTCCCAAAGGAGAACAGAGGTTTAAAGAATTCAGAGGATTAAATATTTGTGTTTGAGTGAATATGCTAAGTGTTTTTGGGGTTGCCATCATTAAAACTGTATTTCAATATTTTATTTAAATGCATACAGTACACATTCTTTCAAAAGGATAGCTTGTAACTCTTACTAGATATGGGGCATTAAGGGCACCAGTGTTATATCACCATCCTTCCCACAAATGCCCCCAGTTTGTTTGGTTTCTAATGTATTTTTAATCTTTGTCAATATAGACAATTTAAACTTGGCATTTTTGCTTCAGTAGCAAAGAGCTACATAGTACAATCTGTTATATCTATGACAAAAAAAGGCATATCGTCAAAGAAAAGTAGATTCTTCCTCTGGAATACATGAACCCTTGAAAATCAAAATACATTCTACCCAAACTATTCACAGTATTTGTCAAATACCACTGCCTTCTTTTCCCATGGGAATGTAAACATGGAACAGGTGAAATTTTTATTACGCTGTTATTGAAAAAGACTACAAAATTAACAGTAAGATAACAAAATACTTAAACATTGTGAGAGAAATGAGTGAAAACTTGTCACACACATGCAATGGGCCGAATAAACTCCTACACATAGGGTTTAACATTTCTTCTGGACTAAATGCTTATTGACAATACCTGCCCAATAATTTTTTGATTTCCGCATAATTGGTATATTTCTGTATGCAGCAAAGATATGCCAGAGTCTAAAATAGGTCACTGGGTTCCCAGATATCTAGAACACCTACTGGTCTGTTAATTTAATGTTTTAATTTTTGTCAAAGCATATTCTCTACTTTCAAGATCTCTTCTTTCTTAAAAGTCTTTCAACTACTACTGTGACCTATGTTGCACCTCTAGTTATATATGAAGTGCGACAAAAAGTCACAATTTTCATGGTCTTGTTGGATTCTCCCTTCTATTCTCATTTATTAAGACTATTAAGTTAGAGAAGGAAGTTAGGAAATACTTCCCATTTTAATATATATGCAAATAATTCTCTTATATGCAACATTTTTATATGGTCTTTTCAAAAGCCTGTAGTGTATATTGAACTATATTGTAATGTCTGTATCTGAATAAATGACCATAGCCCTTTCCAGAGCAATTCATCCCATTGTAAAACAGTCATTAACAAGTAGAGAAATGAATAATGCCTTGACATTGCCAGTTCTGTCCAACGATTATAAAGGCAGTCTGGACTGTCAGAAAATGTATCCCAGTGATACTACTAAACTGAATGCTTTGTATAGGCTGTATATTCAGAACTACTTCGCCCTGACCTACAAGGTTGTATTCCAAGTGCACTTCAGCTGTTCAGTTTTTCAGTGTCCACAGTAAGACAGTCCCAATAATATTTGGTTGTTTGGTCAAGAGAAACTAAGACATGACTAATCACAATGTGGTGTGCTTTAAATTCCAGTTCATATATTGAAAGTTTAATAGGTGTTTTGGAAAATATTCCCCCAAATGTTCACACACTGTCATCTCAGTTATTGTCTTGGTATCATGGTAAAGAATATCTAATTAGCAGATCTCTTGAAAGGCTTTAATAATTCATACCTGCAATGGTACCATCCTTCCATGAACAGAATGGAACTTAGAGGGTTATCCCAACTCATGAGTACGAGTTTTGTATAAAGATATCCAGATGGACTGGAATATGTACATGTGTAGAAGGGCAAGTGCAGGGTGTACCTGAGAGATAGAGAGAGGCTGCAGATGGTGTTTGACTGTTGAACTGAGAATATGTATCTGTAATTTATCTGAAAGATGAGGTAAACAGCACATTAATTAAATTTGCAGATGATACCAAATTATAATGTGTTGCAAACACCATTGAGAAAAGATACGAAGCAAAGTGACCTAGAAAAGGTTAGGAATATAAGCAAAACTTAAAAAAGTGTTATATAGTCTTGAGTATGAAGGTTAGCATATTAAAAAAATAGATCTTAAATAAACCAGAGATAATTGTAAAGCAATAATATTAAGACAACTTAAAGCATGATAATGGTCATTGTTTGACCAGTTATGGATTCTTCTCTCCTCTCCTCTCCTCTCCTCTCCTCTCCTCTCCTCTCCTCTCCTCTCCTCTCCTCTCCTCTCCTCTCCGACCCTCTCCGACCCTCTCCGACCCTCTCCGACCCTCTCCGACCCTCTCCGACCCTCTCCTCTCCGACCCTCTCCGACCCTCTCCGACCCTCTCCGACCCTCTCCGACCCTCTCCGACCCTCTCCTCTCCTCTCCGACCCTCTCCGACCCTCTCCTCTCTTCTCTTCTCTTCTCTTCTCTCTCTTCTCTTCTCTTCTCTTCTCTTCTCTTCTCTTCTCTTCTCTTCTCTTCTCTTCTCTTCTCTTCTCTTCTCTTCTCTTCTCTTCTCTTCTCTTCTCTTCTCTTCTCTTCTCTTCTCTTCTCTTCTCTTCTCTTCTCTTCTCTTCTCTTCTCTTCTCTTCTCTTCTCTTCTCTTCTCCTTCTCTTCTCTTCTCTTCTCTTCTCTTCTCTTCTCTCTTCTCTTCTCCTTCTCTTTCTCTTCTCTTCTCTTCTCTTCTCTTCTCTTCTCTTCTCTTCTCTTCTCTTCTCCTCTCTCCTCTCTCCTCTCTCCTCTCTCCTCTCTCCTCTCTCCTCTCTCCTCTCTCCTCTCTCTTCTCTCTTCTCTCCTTTTTTTCTCTCTTTTTATTGATTTGGTGAGGAGGTCAATAAAGCTAAGACGATCCCAGCTTGGGGGCAAGAAACTGGAATCCTTTGTTCATACAAAGACTGGTATTTTATAGGTCTGGGGTATTACATATTCAGGGAGGGTTTTCCTATTCATTCTATTACTGGTGGGGGCTTTTACAGGGATGAGGTAAAAGGAGAAAACCCAGGTTAAAAAATTTGGGGTCTTAACACATACATCATAGGGGAAAACCCATTTTATCTTGGGGGAATTACAGGAGGAAAAAAGGTATTCGGGTTTACAGAATGCAAGGATTCAGGGAACACAAAAGGAGAGATAAAGCACAATAGGTCTTCTACACAGGTTCGATGGCTTGGGCAGGGCTCTCCACACCGATGATATCTCATTTACTTCTTAAACTGAGGTTTTTCCCCCGACTTTTGTAGCCCACAGCTTTTTGCAAAGACTGCTCAAATTCCTTTCTGCAGATATATGAATTTGGGATCCAACAGTTTGATTTTGGCTGGTTTTTTGTTTTGTTTTTGTTTGTTTGTGGGTTTTTCGGTGTTTTTTTTATGGTGGTTTGGTTTTGGGTTTTGGGGGTTTTTTGGTAGAGTATCTGCTGTAGTTTTGTTGCTGTATTAAAAATGCAGTTCATTTCAAGTGCAGAAGATTCATACTACAGCCAGAGAGACACTGCCCCACATTTTTATCTCACTAGCCCAAAAATCTACTCCTACAGCTATAAAAATCAGAGTAACATTGGATGAAAATTGTTATTATTTTAGAGACTGTAAGGAAATTAAGTTCTTTATAGTCTAAAAGTAAGATTGAGTTGTTCCAACTTACTATTGAGGATAAAAGTAAGAGCTGTACACTATCAGAGCTGTATCAGCTGTACCAGAGCTGTACACTATCAGAGCTGTGCAACTTAACATGTAGGTACCTCAGTCTGAGGAAAAATCATTTAAAAACCTCATCTCGTGATTACCTTGCACCCTGGTACCATCACCTCTGCTGCACAAGAGAGGGGTTGCTTTCCTTGAATTCAGTCTAGCCAATGTAAATATAATTAAACTCGGAGGTATTATTCTCAGTTTGTATTTAGCTTTGAAGTTCATTACTTCTGTTAAAGACCAAGAAAGGGTTGTAAAATTTATTTTATTTTTTCCACCTGTACTGCTTTAGTAAAACATATCAAATCACTCTACAAACACCTTTGTCATTGTAATTACAATAACATTGTGAGTGACAGTTATTTAATTCATCAGAGTAATTTAATTGCAAAATACTCAACATTTGAAATGTAATAATTACAACCCTCATCCAGGAAATGAGAACTCAATTTTGCTTCCTCCTCTGGCAGCGAGTTTGGTTTCCATTTTACGGTCAAGTATGAAAATTGATTTTGCAGGAAGAGTTAAAAAAAAAGAGAAATTAAATTAGAATAAGGACATGCAGCGAAGGAGGGGATGAGTTTATAGTTTACAGATAATGACAATTTTTTTTCCCTGAATGCTTACCCAGAATTCCCTTTATCACTCCAAGGATTGCTTTCAGCTCTTGGGCTTTCTTCTCCCTGAAATTAAATAAATAGTCAGAGAAAGAGAGATCAACATTCCTAGATAACATGATTGCCAGGATACCCTTAACACTTATGACTACATGGTAGGTTTATCTATGTGACATTACGGTATACATTACACTTACCTTTCTGTCTGAGTAGTAGCTCCACCTTAACAGCTGGATTACAAAGTGATTCCAATTAATTCAGTCTATTGCTCACAGTTTTCAAAGGATGCAGCAGGTTTGGTCTTTTTAGGCTTAGAAATAAACAGAGGCCAGGACTCTTACTAAGAAACAGGTAAGCTATTTTGCAAGAGGATCTGTAGCATCAGATGTTTCATGCAGAAAGTATATTTGGTGCTCAAATAATAAATTGCCATATCTAGTTGCAGACAGGAACATGTGTTTATGAATCCAGCTTCACAGAAGTACCTTCCTTAAGTCTTCATAATCAAAGTGAGAAACTAATTCAGACTTACCTTTTGTCTACTATTGTCACATTCCTGTTGCAATCCTCAGGCAATCAACAGCTTCCCCTAACACTGTGATGGTACCTTCCTCTTTTTTCTCCTTCCCAAAGGAAATATATTGACTTTTAGTTTGTCTGGTGAACTTTACAGGTTAAACTCTTAAATGGAGCATGGTGCATAGAAACAAAAGTTTGCAGTGTTTTGAGGTCCCCTTCTACAGCTAGCTACCAAAAGAATACTCTTAAAATCTCAACAAATGCCAGTACAAATGACACCTTGATCAAAACTTATTTAACAAAACCTCACTGAAAATCCCAAGACTTTTAAGAAAGCTTGGCAAATACTTAAAAGAGAAAAAAAAATCACTGAATTATAGCAAGTCTTAAGGCCAATACACTAGGGAAACATTTCTGAAGTACATTGACTGCAACCTCTTGAGAAAGTAGTGGAAAAGCATGCATACATAGTTCATAATATTTGGATTGTTTCTAAACAGGAAGAAAGACAAAGATTTAGAATCCATTTTTATTGATTCTTTTGCAGAATGCATATTGAGTTTTTTCCTGTCTCACATGCAGACCAACTCTACTTGCAAGAATAAGCAAGTGAGCAATCACATTAGGAGACCATGTTTTCATGTTCCATTGAAGAAGACTAAAATCAAAGGTTCTGACTATGACTTTGTAGCCATTTATACAGCCTTGATGGATCCCTGCATCATGAGGGGGAGTTTGTCCTCTATAGCCAAAATAGAACCCTGAGACATCTATAAATTAAAAATGTATTTATCAGGATATAATTTTTATTATTTTGCCTCAAACTCAAATAAAAGCATACTAAAATAGTGCAATTAATGGTGGTGTATAACCATATAATATACATATACAACGTATAAGCATTTTACAGCAGTATATAATCCATGTGATCTTGCTGCTCCATGTGAGCAGCAAGCATCTAAGCAAAAAACCCGGATAGACAAAGGACAAGGCCAAAGGACTGAAAATAGGTAGAATACTCTGCCAAACAAACCAAAACGAATATAAGCAACAAGGGGAGCAAAGGAGACCTCCCTCTTTTGGAGAGGAGCAATTGAATAAAACATAGTACGCTGGTGAACAAAACTGGAGAAGAATGTAAGGTAACTTCAGCTGCAACTTGCCTTAAAGAGCTTCAAGGCTGATCACCATCAGCTCAATGAAGCACCAAGGATCACAGCCATCAGTGCTAAATAAATTTAAATAATATCAGTGCTTTACAGTACTGTATACTGGGATCTAATTTAAGAAGTAAGACTAAAGGTTTTGGGTGACTAACGTTGATGATTAATAAGGTACAAGAAGTTACCATTAAAAAAGGTGCTATTGAAGAATTAATTTAATAAATTTTAAAGTTTCAAACTGTCTTGATTTATCAATTTTATGACATCACTATAAATTCCTAATCTCTGTATGCATATCTATATATATACATTTATTTAATGACAATACTTTTCTCAGAACTAAAAAAATTCAACAAGATTATAAAGGCTGAATATTTTTCTTTGAAAGACAGGGATTATTTACTTTGTATCCCTTTACTATTACATATACTATATTATATATATATATATAATATATATATATATATAAGAGAAGGTCACTCTAATTAAACCTACAATCCTGAGGACCTCACTGCCACCATCCAAGCTCGCTCAGCCATGGCAGATGAACCTTAGGATTAAAGGGTGGGTGCTTTATGCTGATGATGCCGCCATGGTTGCTCACACAGAAGCAGCTCTGCAGCGTCTAACATCCTGCTTTGCAAACGTTGCTGAGCTCTTTGGGCTGGAAGTCAGCTTAAAGAAAACAGAAGTTCTCTATCAACTGGCACCTCAGGAAGTCTTCCATCATCCCCATATCACCATTGGCCAATCAGAGCTCAAATCAGTCCAGCAGTTTAATTACCTAGGTAGCCTCATCTCCTCGGATGGTAAGATTGATGGGGTTAGCAAAGGCATATAGTGCCTTCGGAAAGCTTCATAAAAGAATTTGGTGAAATAAACACCTGAAGAAAAGCTCAAAGATCAGTGTTTACAGAGCCATTGTGCTGTCTACTCTCTTATGTGGATTTGAATCATGGGTCATCTACCGCCACCACCTGCAACTCCTAGAACGTTTCCATCAACTCTGCCTTCATACAATCCTAAACATCCACTGGTCAGATTATGTGACCAATACATCTGTTCTAGAACAAGCAGCAGTCACAAGTATTGAGGCCATGTTGCTGAGAATACAGCTGCACTGGGCAGGGCACTTCTCAAGGATGAAGGACCACTACCTCTCTAAGATCTTGCTTTATGGTGAACTTGCCACCGTCTGCCGCAAGAGAGGAGCCCCAAAGAGGAGATACAAGGATTCCCTGAAACAGCACCTCAGCCTTGGCCATATTGATCAACATAACTGGTCTACTCTGGCCTGCAATTAGGAGGTCTGGAGACACACTATCTATAACGCTGCTGAAGCTTTTGAGAAAGCACGCAGGATCACCCTTGAGGAGAAAAGACAACGCAGAAAGAACCGTGCCTTGCAGAATTTACCACCTAAGGAGTCTTTCTGCTGTGCCTTTTGCAATCAGACATGCCTGTCTCGTATTGGCCTTTTTAGCCACCAGCACGCTTGTGACAAACGTGGGTAGAGACCTTTCCCTAATCTTCATTCACGAAGCCCAGCCATGATGATGATGATGATATATATACTATAATATAGTGTTGTCTTCCCTTTGCTCTCATCACATTTCCCCCAAAAATGCATCTACCATTAAGCAATAAAATTTTGGTTGGGGTATTCTCAGTATCCCTGTGGTGAAATTTAGCCTTGGGTTTTCTATTGCCAAGCAGTATGCCCTTTAATTTTTGTGTGCATATGAAAGTTGGTTTTGAACAGAGATAAAGTCTAGAAAAAGAAAGCCAAGATAATGTTGCAGAGATATATGACTGAACCCAAATCTTTCTTTTCTAAATGATTATCGGGTTTAAAATAACTATGAGATAAGTGCTGAAAACCTAATCATTATCAGTAATTTATAATCACAATCATAGCTTCACTATCAGTTCAGAGTGAGATGATTTAAAATTATTTTCTTTTGAGCTGTTAATGTCTCATGAGTTTTCCACAGTGTCTGATGGCAACAGTTAACAAGAGAAATATTTTTTCTTGTAATAGACAAATAGACGATAGATTTTATCAGATGACAGTTTACACAGTGGTGAAAATAATAACAAAAAAAGATTCTATAAATCAGATAGGTCTCGAACTTTTTTTCAAGGTTTTTTTTTTTTCTTTCAGCATTATTGACTTTAGTGGAGTGATCTGGTTTTAAAGAGCTCTAAGCTTATGGATGATGCAAAGTGTTCCTAGCTTTTTGTTTTGGTTTGGTTTTTTTTCTTTTTTTCTGTTTTTTGGTTTTGGTGGGTTTTTTCATTAGTTTGTTTTTTGTTGGTTGGTTGGTTTTGGAGGGGTTTTTTATTGGGTTTTTTGTCTTTGGTTTCTGGTTTCTGGTTTTGTTTCTGTTTTTGTTTTGTTTTTTTTTTTCAATCTGCATACTTGGACCCTCTGCTGGTGACCTGAATGGAGTTATGCCAATTTACATTAACAGTGTTGACACATATTTGGCTATGAATTAAACTAATGCATTTTTCATCTCACACATCTGCCCCAGCCTGTTATCAGAGGCTGCTGTCCCTATGGCAAGGGCAGATGAACGAAAACCTAGATCTTAATCACGGTTAATGTGTTAAAGAAACTTGAATTCAGCATTAACTTACTTTAATGTGACTGGCTGTAAGTTCAAGAAAATGCTGGGAAACAATTTGACTCTTCCTGTTCCAGAGGTGGCATCTTCCACAAGTGGCTGGAGACAGATTCAAATGTCCAATCTCAACATGCTGCAATTTTTTCTGTAAGACAAGAAGTCTGATTTAGAAGAAAATCTTCTTGCAGTTTATAGGGATAGAAAGTTGCTGTTCCTCACGGGTCTGCACTGTTCATATGTATAACCCTTCACTGGTTTAGAAAGCAAACTGAGAAATAAAAATAAAAAATTAAAAAAACAACAACAACAACAACAAAAAAAACCCACACAAACAAAACAAACAAAAAATCAAAAGCCAAACCAATAAAACCTGTTGACATTGAGAAAGTATCAACACTGTTAATAGAGAAGTTGAAAACAGAAGAACACATCCCACTACCATGACTTAAGCAATAAAAAGTTTTAGTAGTTGATGAGTGTTTAAAATGTGGTCCATTTTAAAATTGTCATCCCTATTTGATGCCAAATGTTAGATGCTCATTCTCCTATACAATCTGCACAGTGATATGCAAGCAGATAAGACATTCTTAATCATGTGAAATCTTTTTTTTAATAAAAATTTGTATTTTCAAAAATAAAAGTCAGCAAATAAGTCATAGACATTTTTCTGAGCCCTTGACAAACTCAATCTGAAATACCGTATGTACTTCTCTTAATATCAACTTAATTAAAAATTGACTGGTTTAGGAGAAGTAGTCCTTACAGTATTCTGAATATGGAACTATCTGAGAATGAGAGATGAGTCTGAATAATTCCCCAGCTATTGAAAATACATTTTCAATATTAAACTCTCAAATATAGCTTAATAGAATTTTACCACTCTTTCCAAAATACTGTGTTGAGAGGGAAGAACAAGCATGAGAAATATCCTCCTGACAGGTAGTGAAATGAAAAGCATTTGAAAAATGCTACTTTGAATGAAAATACCATTCCAGCCCTAACCATAACATCACGTTACCAGCTCTATAGTCACTTGCTTCCTTGTGAATATCCCCCTGCCTTTGAACATAAGTCTTTTATTATTCATTCAGCAGCCTTCTCAGGATGTTTGCTGAATAGGAGGCATAAGGATTTTAAGCAATAAATAAGTCACCTCAATACCACTTGGTTGTAGATTAAGCACAGAGGTCACTGAAAGTAAAAACAAGATTTGACCTTCACTATTTCAGTGTACCTTGAGCAGGGCAGTGCAGAGCAATGGAGCAGGCAGTCTGAGCAGGCATTAGGTCAACTCGCAAACAGCAGAAAAAGGTACCTGTGCCATCCACAGCTCTAATGGAGCAGCATGTATATTTTCAAAATGAATTTTACTGTTATACTTTGTTCATTATATTGGTGTATGAGACTGTGAATTGGGATAGCTGAAGAGTGGAAGTAAAGCAGGGTTTCTTTTCTGTGGTATTTTTTGTTGTTCTTATTGTCTGGGGTAGCTGTTTAGTTGTTTGGGATTTTTTCCTACCACTCTTGCTCGATGCCTGCTCACAGAGAGTTAAGGACACAGATATTACAAGTAGTTTGGACAAGTTGGAAATGTTATTGTTGTACCTATATAATATTAATTGTAACCACCCATAGTATACTTTAAATAAATGTATACACAACATACTACTGTATCTATTGTAAGTATTTTTTTAGAATATATTCCTAGAATGCAATACAGTTTGTTGTGGGTTTTTTCCCCTCTAATTTATCTTTCTGTGTTTCAGAACACACAGTAAATGCTGCTCTTGATAATTGTACCCACACCTGCAGAAAAACATTAACAACCTGTTTGGATGATTTTTCAAGACAGAGAATTTTCCTTTTGATTTGAAAGTCTGTGGTGGGTTAAATTGGCTGGCTGCCAGATTTCCCAGATTGCCAGAGTGCCCATCAAGCCACTCTATTATTCCCCAGGCTGCAGCTTCCTTCAGGGCATGTCCACTTGCTTCAGTGTAGGGTCCTCTACAGGCTGCAGTGGGGACACTTGCTTTGACGTGGTCTTCCATGGACTGCAGGGGAAACTCTGATCTAGTGCCTGGAGCACCTCTTCCCTTCCTTCTTCTCTCACTTTGGAGTCTGTAGGGCTGTTTCTCTCACATTTTCTCACTGCTCTCACTCACAGGTGCTGCATACTATTTTTTACCCTTTAATAAACATGCTAGCATAGAGGACCCAGCAGCACTGCTGAGCAAGTAAGTTTTGTACAGTGGTGGGATCATTTCAGAATCAACTGAAACTGGCTCGGAGGTGGGTACAGCTTCTGATCTCACAGAATACATCTCTGTAGTCCTCCTGCTACCAAAACTTGGTATGGTAAACAAAGTCCTTTGCTACTCTTAATTTCTATTATTTCTTTTACCTTGATTAATATCAAATTGTATTCCTCTCTTGTAATTTGAAGAGTCTTCTTTCTACATTTCTGTCATTGGTAAAAATATCATGATTCCCTGACTCACTAATTACTTATTTCCTTTTTTTTTCCAATATATTATAAAGCAAGTGTCATTGACTACCCTCACACACACAGGCACAGACACAGACACACACACACACACACACAGAGACACAAAAAGAAAATGGACAATTTTTAATTATAGAATTGTACAAGAAACATTTCTTAAATTGTAGAATATTTAATGGTACTGAACCTTTTTATTATTGAGTGTGCAGTTTTGGTTGCTTGGGGACAGCCAGATGTCATGAAACTTTAGAAATTTTTTCCTGTTTCTATGGAACATGGTTTGCCAATGTATCTTATCTGTCCTGTAGCAGCTGCCGTGATTGGGAGCAACTGAATACACTTGGTTTTTGATGTCAAACAACAAGTAAATAATTTATAATTACAATGGGATAAGGCATTTATAATGTAACTGTATATCTTAAACCTGTGAGGTGCATCATGTCACTTTGTTAGTTTTTCACAGTCATTCTCAAATGGGAAAATAAACTGGTAGCAAAAACAAATCCCAGATGGATAATAACTACTGAATTTATATCTACCAGTGAACACAATTTCATGTGCGCTTTCCCCGTATAAGTTATTAATGAAGAATTTTTAAAAATATACAGCATGGGAGTTAGATCAACAGCCGAAAGTTTATAGAAAAAGAAACCAACCAAGCAAGTTTAACTTTTGAGGGTTAAATGTCAAAACAAAGGCCATATACAGTAGTTGTGTTTCAGTGAATGAAGGGGATATTCTTCAGAGGCATCTCATCTACTGTTTTATATTTTTGTATATACCTAATATTCATTATAATATAGTTGTGTATCATCTAAGATATCATCTAAGATGAGTGAAATAAAAAGAATAGAGAAATAGAAAGCATCAAAATTATTTTCACACAAATAAAATGATAAAATTAGTGAGTTCCTCCAGCTTCACCAGATTACACCGGAAGTTTTAATAAACTCTCCAGTAACTATAATGAGAGCTTAAAATCTTGGCTCATAGATGAACACCTACATTGAAACTACTAAATTTTAGGATCAACAGCCTGAGGATGGATTTCATCCTTATAGCTTGATTCGGTTGTCTAAATATGGGCATACCATTTGAAATGCCACAGGTTACTGAAGAAAACCATATGGAATGGCCTTTCCATTTGCAGGTTAGACAGGATCCCATAGGATGTCTCAAGCAACAAAAAATAGTCTCTGTTCCAGCCATTAAATTCAGATGCAAATGCTGAGTAATACAGGTCATTTGACTTCCTTGTGGTCAGGATTTTACATTAGCTTGTGAGAAGTTTTTGATAAATAGTATTAAACTATACAACTATTTTGAAAACATATATGTAATAAGACTCTCTATAATTATATCCTTTAAAAATGTGTCTGAATAGACACCCAAATCTTTATTAACATTCCATGCGTTTCAACAGCTGAATTTGTTTTCAGTGTTGTATTTGTATAATTAATAATTTAGAAGATCATTATTTTGTTTACCTTTGTTGTTGTTGTCACTACAGTCTTTGTTTTGTATAAATGTTTTGCGGTAATTCTGTCTTTTGAGCATCATAAACAGTAACAAATGCTTTTTGATTCACTTACAAATTATAAGAGGAGAGCCATGAAATTTTCCTAACCTTTTCTGCAGCTCAATAAATCACAAACAGACAAGAAAGTTAAGCACTGCTTCAGTGGAAAATCAGCAGACAGATGTAGCACACATTCCCCTCAAAATAATTCAGAACCTGTTCCAATTTATCAAATGCCTACTTTATCTGTCAAAACAATGTCCTTTCTCAAATAAAGGGCATTGTTTCTGCAGCAAGAAAAAGGTTCTGATGTATTGTTATCTGCAAATGGATGGTGGAATAATGGAACAACAGGCAGCGTTTCAAGCTAAGAGATCAAAGGGCAGAATACATTACAATTCTTGTTAAAATAAATTAGGCTGAAATCGTAATTTTAATAAAGACATTTATAACATTAAACAATTTTTTTTTGAGTTTACAGATCAGCAGAAACAATGAGAAAATTGCTATCAGTATGTAAGTTGATGCATTTCTTCCTATTGTGATAATTTCAAATTTCAAAGCTGTAATGTACATTAGCTGGTATCTTGTGCTGACATGACACTATCTTACATTTGCAGAGGAAATATTTTCAAGTGCTTTATTCATTTTTTACTGTATTTTGATATTACCATCATACTATAAAAGCATTCATAGATTTCTAGATTAAGAATTTCTATGAGCAAAATTTAGTAACTTGAAATCTTCCAAGATAATTTTGATCGGTAAATGTTGGATGATGTATTTTGATATTAACTCACAATATTGAATCAAAATCCTCCTTAGAATCAGCCACACTTTCCAAATTCCACTAATAAAATTAAATAAAGAATTAAATCCTTTTAAAACCTTATCTTCTCTAAGATAGATTATAAAACAAAAACAATAAAAAACCCCCTGTTAATAACTGTCAATTAATTGAAAAAAAAACCCAGGAGTTTTAAGTGTTCAGCAAATCTGTACACTCAAACCTGGTTCTATTATCAAGCCATTGTAATGCTCAGATACTTTCTTTAACCTCAACCTGTCAGATATTTATGATGATTCCTGCAGCCAGCTTGATCCTGAGCTGAACTGTGACAACTTTGCACTGATGTATCTGTCTCCTCCATGATTGCAAGTGGCTCTTTCTTTCTTATATTCTTCCATTTTTCAATTCTTCTTTATGTAAGTGTGACCTCTGTCAGCTATTAGTTTTTTCTCATGATACACTTTTTAATATCACAGAGTCCTCTAAAAATACACGATCAAATCAACTCCTTTAGAAAAGTATTCATTTATAATCAGCTAATGACAGCTTCAAAAGTTAGCAATATTTCTTTCTTTTTAAGAAACACTTTACTTATTCCTTGACATTAATAATCTGTAAAATACAGTCTCAAACATTCTATGAAAAGAAACTCTATGATCGGAATCATAGCAAAAACTAAGCCCAGAATCTTGAAATTGGACATCTGTTAAAGCTCAGTTATGCCAGCTCTTGCTCAGCTGCATAAGTAGATGTCTGTGTTTATAAATAGTCCAGCTGAAATCAATTAGTCCTCATACAGTGCAATACAGCTGATGGAGAATTCTAGAATTGTCCTAATTAAGATTAGACTAATGGAGAAAATTTACTGATATCGAAACGAGCTTTGACTGGTGTGAGATTGAGTGGAATTGTGGGAAAGTCACTGCATCCCCAGTTGCACATTAGCAGTCCCTTGCTAGGGGTAGTTCCACACACACTTTTGTTACCAGTGCTGTGTGAGAGCACTCTGTTGTGCCGCAGACTGGACTGAAAGTTTTAATTAAGAAATTTGCACCAATACAACTGATTTTGTCCACACTATGCTAGGCAACACTCACATGAGAAAAGTTAGTGACTGAAAAGCTGCAGGTTGACTGCCAGCTAGTGGGTAGTGAGAAGAAACTAAATGATAAAAATTTTCACTTCAGCACAGCCCGAATGAAAAGGGGTTGTGTAAGTCTCAAAGATATGTAGGATTGGGCTAGCACATGTCAACTAAAATTCATTGAGAAATGAGGAATTTGTTCCCTGCTCTTTCCTGCTGGAACAGTTCAGAACAACACTAGTTTGTGTTAACCAAGCAATAGAGCATTGTTCAGGATAGTTTTGTCATATTAATCAAAACAAATTGAGACCAACAGATAAAGAAAGAATTTTGCTAGAAGAGTAAATAAGCACCAGTTTTCTGAGTACTAGACACACACATTCAAGTATCACTTCAAAGTCTTCATCCTCCCTAATTTTTTGAGGAGTAGTTGACAATAGTTTCCATCATTTTATAAGCATAGACCTGAAAACTGGGTTCTGAATGTGACTCTATTTAAGGAATTACAAATAAATTTTTATGACTGATATTTATACTCACAAGAGTGATCAAAAAGAAGTGAGAAACTACTACAAATGTCATTTTAATTTAATAAAGCTATTCTGTAGCTATTGACAAAAGAAAACGGTCGTTAAATAAAGATTAATGACGAAATGAATTAAATTCAGAGAATGTAAAGATAAAATGAAAACGTATCTGGAGAAAACAAACCTTTCTCTTCCAGATATTCTTAATCAAAATCAGACACAAAACCTAAATTGAAATAGTTAATTAGGACCCAGGCCTAAATCCCTAGGCTACCAAAATGCCAGCTGAAATTACTGAGGTTTTCAGATGCACAGACGATTAGGAATAGGATGATCCCAGACCAATGCAATTCATATGGAGGACCACAATGTCTATTGAAATCTGAATTTAGGTTGCTCTGGAAAAAAGCTGGAAGTGTAGAAAAGATCCAGTTTGAATATCATTCATAAACTCCATCTGAAACCCAAATCAACAGAGATAACATCAGTGTGAATGGTTGGCAAAGAGTAAATAATTTGCCATAATTCTCTGCAGAGCTGCAACAGAAACTTTTCCTTGGAGTAATTTCTGATGCTGAGAAAGCAAATTAGGACCTTGTTAACACCAGTCCCTGCTGCCTTGCCCATTACATACTCACTTCCCTCCATGAAGCAAACATAAAAGTGCGACTACAGATGAATAGATAATTCTGATGTGATACCACATTTCCCAGGGGAAAATGATATGACAAAGCACAGGAGACAGGGAATTAAACCTACCATGTTTAGGACATGCAAAATACCCCATGTGAAGTGAAAAAATATTGACAATACCACTAATGCCGTCTGTGAAATACTTTCAAATTCATGTTTCTATATGAAATTTTACAAAAGTAAATCACACAGCATTTTTGGTTTGGCACAGTTTCCTTTCCTTTGACTTCATCTTTCTTTTGCTTAAGAGAGAATTTTCTCACCAATAGTTCAAAAACACAGTTTATAAGAAACAACGTGAAATATTTACATATTAAACTCATCAAGATTCTAAACAATATGTTTTGTGTGAGAAAGAATGCTTACAATAAAAGAAGGGTAGGAAAAAGAATTTGTCTTCTTAAGGAAGTTAAAGTATTCAGGAAATGTTTTATTCACTGATAGCTGAAAAAACAGGATCTTGCCTCTTTAAATTGTGAAGTAATGGAAGAATAAAATAAATTATATACAACTGATTTGACAAAGCTCTTCCTAACCGTAATAAAATTTCACAAGGTGGTCAAAACCCACATTGTTATCTACATTTCCCACTAATACAACTCTGCTCAATTATCATTTTTACTCTGAAAGCTAGATTCACTTTTTGTAGAGGTGAAAGAAAAATGAAGCCATGTGTGTCACTCTACTTGAAAAAAAAAGTGGTTTGTGGTTCGTATTTTCATCATCTTGTAACAGAAATTCATAGGAAATCAAGTATGAAACTGAACAGATACATAATATCCTTATTTTCCACTTGACAGTCACATGTTGATCTTGTAATTAGGGAAAGAAAATCAAGACAGTTTAATCTGGCTCCTCTCAGGAAAATTACTTGAAAAATACAAAGACTTGTACGCTGTTACTAAATTAGAAGTTAGCTACAACTAATATTTAGATGAACACTCAGGCTTATGAAATCTTGATCTTGTCTGCTAAGTAGCTTTGCAAAAGCTCCTTCTCCATATATCATTTAGTTGAAAAAGAAAAACCAACTCATTTAATTTACATTTCCACGAATTATGTTGACTTTGGTAGTGTATAGTATGAAATTAAATTGCTACACATCATATTTTTCTCCAAAGTTTAAATTAATTGTGACATTGAGTAGATACTTAAACATACAGTAAAAATGACAATTTAAAAATTAAATATTTCATGCTTAATTAAGAAAGGTTATGAATAGCTTCCAATTTAGAGGGTTTTACAGTTCTTTATCATTTGATATACACATCAAAACATGGAAATACAAACTATGGATCTTCCAGTCTAATACACAGCTTACAGTAAAGGGAACTTTGAATATCCCCTTAGAGATTTCGGCAATGATTTTCCACTCCATTACACCAATTTCATACTGGGGTAAGTCCATTGATGTCAATGGTGTTACATCAGCTTAAAAACAATATGACAGAATAGAAGATCAAGGTTATTCAAGCTCTTATTTATGGTTATGGAAAATTACACACGTCTGATGTACATAACAAGACTCTGTGTTGTTTTGTATTTCTTTGATAATGAAAATGTCCTTGTATACAAAAAAGCAGAAAACTGAAGTTGAAACATAACAGGTATTTACCAGCTAAACATACATAGGTGTAGACAGCAAATGCTGGTTGTAAAATAACCGTGCAAGATGACAGATGTTCAGCTATACTGAGATTAAATGTGAGAAAAGTTTCAATAGATTGAATTTTCAGAAATTACGAAGTCCCAGGAAGCTATAAATCAGGAAGTCAATAGGTTTAGAATTATATCTAATTCTGCAGTGTTAGTATTTTATACGTATTTATTTACCTTAGTATTTTATTTTTATTTATTTTATGTTTCCAGAAATATAACCAGACTCATTATTGAGAATTTTTGAAATAAGTTACTCTTGAAACAGTATTCACACAAGTAAAAACGCTCTCATAACCACAAAATTAACTGCAAAGACAAACTCCTGTCTGGAACATAAAATCGATCTGACTGGTTGCATCTTCATTATAGCTAAGAAACCATACCTGAGACTGTCTGAATTTCTGGTTACTACTAATACACAATGTTGCCCAAATACACCAACAAGCTGTTTACACATCTTGTCTGACTTGTGGCAGATCATATCTGAGCTTTCTGTGAAAAAGTTTAGTGCGTCTGTGGAGGGGCATCAACTTTTCTTCCAGATGCCATTGCCTTCCCCAAGAGCAGAGGACATAGCTAGAAGCATAAGGTTCTCCCTCTCCTGGTTCATGCTGCAAGTACTGATGGAAAGACTGTAAACCCTTAGGGACCTGCAGATTTACCCACAAAACTTTGTGAAGAACATACACAGAAAGTTAATGTGGATGAGTAGCTTTTTTATTCTCCAGCAGATCTGGATATCATCTGTTCATGGAATCCTGTGTTGCCTCATTTACCTTTTCATTCCTGGGAATTCAAGATTTTTTTTCTACTGAAGTAATACTTAGAAATAATTTCACTTACCTTGTATTTGTGCTGTAATTTTTTGTCTAAGAGCACCTTGCATTTGTACTTATTGAATTTCATGTTTTTTCCTTAAGACAGCTTATCTACTTTACCTAAAATATTTTTGAATTCTGATGCCAAGAGCTCTTTACACTCCCTTCCTCTGCAACTGGGTGTCATTTATAGGGTAAGACTCATTAAGAATAAGGACTCTTAAATTGTCAAAATCAAAAATCGAAAAATGAGATAGATTTAGGTCACTCTCTTCTCATTCTTCTCTTTCCTTCATTTTTCCAATATGACTGCAATTCTCTGATTAACACTTTGCCATTAGTTTTTCAACAAGGTAAGTACCTGGACCACTTTTGCCATGAGAAAACACAACATGGGATTATGTCAACAGCTCAAAATTTGCAGCATTCTCTGCCTTTAAATTCTCACAAAACCTTCTGTCTTGGAGAAGGAGAAGTATGTTGTTTAACAGTAAATATGTGGATTGTTTCTTCTCACCTTAATATTATGATTTTTTATGTGGCTGGATTTTAGCCTTGATATTTTATTTACTTTATGGCTGTAAACGGATACAAGCTTAGAATGTTATTATTCCAAGGAATTATGAGTAAGACTACTCTATATAAATGCAGCAGTATCCACTGTAACATTATTAAACTTGTTAGCTGTTACACTTTCTTCTGAAATATTTTGGAGAAGAATGGGCAGTGTGACATCTGGGAGTAAAATACTTTTTAAGGTATCACATTTCAGCACCTAAATTTAGTGATTTACTAAGTAGGTATCTGCTTGTCAGCAGGAAATCCAATCAGTTTGCCTAAACATACATATGGAATACCAGCTAAAACAAAAGACCTGGGATATCACACTGAACCTTTAGCTTCAGAAAAGTATTTTCTTCCAGTATGTCCTTTGTCATATTCGTCTGTCCCAGAAGTATTGATATATTTGAACATAACAAATCATATCCAGTACTAAGTATCTTATGTCTCCTGACTATAATGAAGCTTGGACATGTAGATCACATGTAGACTGATACACTGTAAATACTAAATTTAGGTTTTTTTGAATCTACATTTGAACTCAAAATAAATATCAAATTATTTTAACTGACATATCAAAACAAACAAACAAACAAAACCCCAACCCCAAACCTTAAATATTGTTAAAGAGGCAAAAATCAAACAGCAATTCAAAACCTAATGACAGAATGTATGAAAAAGTGAAAAAATATTGATATAAACAAGAATGACACAAGTCTATAATGAAGCATACCATAGAGAAGTTGGATATGAAAATACATATAGATTAAAAAATATTAATTTGAGCTAGTACAGAAGAATGGATGGTTTGCCGTTTCTCCTGTATAAAAATGTAGATTAAATTAGACAGGACCCTCTGTCAGGTCTTTCCTCCTACTACAGACTTATTTCAGGATGAACTGAGCCACCTTCTGGAAAAGTCTAACTTTCTTCTTTTGTTTAGAATTAAAGTAGTATAGTCTTTTACACTAGCAGCTAACAGTCAGATGGCTACAGTTCAGTGACATTAATCCCATCTGGTCTTTCTACTATGCCAATTGTTTCACAGAGTTTTAACCTTGTTGTGCTTTGAAAATTACATCAGTGGTATAAGAGTAGAATACTTTCATGACATCCTGGATTAGTTCATTGATCAGTGTTTTTATCAATGACATATTAACAGTTAACAACCTGTCTCCAGAAAATATTTTTTTCTTAGTTAAACCTTTGCAATCACAGGTTTGTGATTGTAAAACAGGTTTTTGCAATCACAGGCTGACAGTTGTGCCTGTTCAGCCTGCAGAAGAGAGTACTCTAGGGATACCTTACAGCAACCTCCTAATACCTAAACGGGGCCTTAAAAAAGGCTGGAGAGGGAATTTTTATAAGGGTCTATAGTGATGGGACAAGAGAATAGGTTTAGATTAGTTATAAGGAAGAAATTCTTCACTGTGAGAGTGGTGAATCACTGGAACAGGTTGCCCAGACAAGTTGTGGATGCCTCATTCCTGGAAGTGTTCAAGTGGATGGGGCTCTGAGCAGCTATGGTCTAGTGGAAGGTGTCCCTGCCCATGCCAGGGTTGTTGGTGATCTTTAAGGTCCCTTCAAACCCAAGCCATTCTGTGATTCTATGATAAATCTCCGGAAGTATGTGAGGTCTTGTTTTGGCTTGGTTTTTGTTGTTGGCTGGTTGATATGTGTTCTAAAAAATTATTTCTGTTGTTGGTCAGCTGCAGGTATTGGGAAAATAATGTTTCAAACATGCTACACCGGAGAGAGAGGAGCTGAGAAGCTCAGGCGTCCTGAAGCTGGACCGGGACGACCAGATGGAATGTGGAGGGGGTGACCTTGGCCCCCCTTGCTGCTGCTGCCAAGCCTAGCAGCCTAAGACAGCGCACAGGAGCTCTGATAGAACTCTTAAGGCAAAGACCTTCAACTGAAAGCTGCCCGAGACGTTCTGACTCAGGGGTGAATCCCCTGAGGAAAGGGACCGTCACAAAGATGCCCCTGCACTTCGTGATATGACGTGGTGATGCGAGCTTGTCCCTGATATCGCAGTCCACGGAAGAGAGTGGGGAGAGGAGACCCCCTTGTGTGTAATGGAAGGAGATTCAGCTGCAACAGTCCAGCTACAGCTGCTGCATGGAAGAGGAGAGGCTGCTGCCCTGAGAGTGGAAAGAATCTTTCCTTTTCCCTTCTGGACTTTTATTGGAGGGAGAAGAGATTGATTCATCGTAAATACTGATTTATCATAGGAGAGATAGTTAAGATTATGTATATGATGTATTGTACTATTTATTTGTACAGTGCTTGTAATATAATTCCCTTTCCCCCATATTGAGTCTTGTGTAGTGTCTGGAAAACCCATCTCACAGTGGGTTGAGATGTGGGAGGGGGGCTTGGACTCGGGAATTGGATTTTGGGGCTCTCAAACCACGACAATGAGTCTCGAAGAAGTTAGGGCATGATTCTTATTTTAGTATTTATGACACACACCCCAGAGCTGTCCATAAGAATTTCATTATTTTCTTCTGAATTGTTTATACATTTTATAAACAAATAATTTTGGCTCCAAAACAGAAATACTCCTTCAAATTCAAAAACATTCAAGGGAGACCACAATGTTTGGAAAAGTCCCTTTTACAAAGCATATGAGAAATCCTTTGCCAGATTGGAAAGGAGACTCTAGATAAGTCATGTGCCTTGTGTGACACTTGGACTAATTTAAAGGACTATCTAGATCCTTTGCATTTACTATATGGAAGCTATTCATTATTAAATAGCCCGGACTGCTTTTCATATTCAGTGTGGAACCATGATACCCGTATGGTTAGAAAGATTTTTCTATGGGATAACATTCCCTTATTATTACCTATTGGATTAATTCTCTTTTGGGGTCATTCTTCTAAAGACAGTTCTTTCAAGCCCTTCGAATATGCAGAATCTCATTAGAAATGCTTCGGCTGTATACAAAACCTACAAAAGTCAGTGGGAATCACTGATTTCAGTAGCTTTGTTTACAGTAAAGGGAGATGCAAGTTGAAGTCCATCATTCATTGTTATGTGTCAATACAGGGATATTTCTTTGAATGACAAGACAGATTCAGATATTTTAATGACAATGATTTGTGATAAATTAAATTATCTCTTTTACATGTTACAAGACACTTAATTTCCTCAAGTCAAATCATATGTGCATTCAGCACAAAGCATTCTTTCTATTCCTTCTATGATGTGTTTAAGGGTAGACAATTAGTTTGTGGTTTTTCAATTCCATATTTCTTCAGTTGAACCAGATTTTATCTTAATGCATATTGAGAATGCACCGCAGAATTATCCTTAGAGTCACTATAAACCAGCCTCATTTCTTAAACGGTCAACCTCTTTACTTTAGTAACACGAGAATAAGACCTGCACACCATCCTGTTCTTAGCTCAACCTTGTCTTCTTGTGCAGCTGATAAATTAGGTCTGCTAATTTGCTAGAGGATGTGATTCACAATAGAGTTAGAAAGGGGTTAAAGCCCGCAATGAACATCTTTCCCATAGCCTTTGTGAAAGCCCATGCCATGGACTTTCATGCTCAGGAGAGCATTTTCATTGATCTCCAAAAGAGTACAGAAACATACAAAAATGTTCACCAGTTGTGTTTAGAAGGATATATGTAACTATAAGTGTGTAGATACCTGTGTGTGCGCTTTTTGCAGGATCAGGACCTCTGAATGAGTTATTAGAATTGAGGTATATTTTTATAATATTTTACCAAAATCTCGTAAATCTAAGGGAACTCCATCTTTCTTGAGATCTAAACTATAAGTGAAGTGTATACATAGAAATTAATCAGATTTGCCAGCTAATGAATTCTACTTTAAATAAGTGTGATTAAATAAAACATAGATTGACACAGAATCAGCTCCTCCTCAGATGCAATGGGGTGTTACATGTTGTTTACATAACTGAATCTTGTTCACACATTATTTTTGTCTCATAGTGACTCAGAAGCTTTCCTAAGGAAAATATTCCTTTATTCTGTACCATACATCGTCTTACTCTCAGTGTATTGATAGCTATAAGCTTATCCGTTGTACTTTTGACAATCAAAAGTCATTCTAAAAGAATTGGGAATTATGGGACAAACTGAGTATTTTCAACTCTCTTTCGTGTTCTAGTGTTTCAAAGTTTCTTAAGTATTTTGTTCCCAATATCTACACTGGTTTTTTTTCCTGTGAGTAGAGTTAAAACAAATTTTTAATCCAGCAATAGATTATTTTCTTTCACACAGTTACAAATTGTAAGTTTGTAATTTGGTTATTTGATCATTTTTTTATTTTATTTATTCTAGATTATTATTTATTAATTATTTATTTATTTTATGAGAATTCAAAAGAGGGCAAATATTGTTTCTGCTCCAATTAAACAGGAGTGATTTTGATTTTCATTTTTGCAAAGCAGCACCTGGCAGAATTTCTTTGGATTAATTTTTATCCATTTCATTCTTGAGTTTTTAACCATCTAAGGCTTATTGTGTTTCTTCTTAAAGGGCATTTAAAATTTAAAATAAAATTTCGTGTTCCAAAAAAGAAAGTGAAAAACATACCTAAGCAACGCCATATTTCAGTCATCATAAAGTTTGTTTGCTTTTTTCCTCAGTCTCCAGAAGATTAACTCTTTTTTACAGAATTTTGTAAAATTCATGACTATAAGGAAATGAGTAACCAGTATATTTTTGAGAATATCACAAATACTGCATAAACAGAGAAACTAATGAACTTCACTCAATATTTTCAGCATTGCTATCTGGCTTTCTAATGCTGCATCTAATGCCAGCTTCAAATTAATTTTAAACTGACTATCCAGGCATATTCGTTGGCAATCTTTAGGACTTAATATGATCTACTCTTTTCATCTTTATCTCAGATTCCTATAATTTTTTCTCAATTAACCTCTCAAAATTTCAGCATCCTTTAGTCTTGAACATGTTATATTATTTCAAAGTTTCCATGTTCTCTTTACTCTCTTATTAAAACCATATTACTTCTTCCATTTTAACTTCTAAAGCACTTCTCCCTTCTTTTGCCTTAGGAATACAGTTTTCATTAGCTTCCTTTGTCTCATTTAACAAAAAAATATTAAAATGCTCAATAGTTTCAGAATAAAAGATTTTTGTAAAACTAAAATTGTTCCTTATCTTCTCTTCAGCTGACACCCATTGTTTTTGTATAAAGAGTGAAGTGTTTTCTAAATGACTTCCAATTATTCTTTTTATGAAGTAACTGCACCACACATCTCAAGGTAATTTTCTTAGTTCACAGTACTCCAGTTACACTGCACCAACAATTACTTAAAACCAGGCACTTGTAGAAAGGTCTGGCTGTGGGTCCTCCTAAAAACAGTTCATCTTCTCATAAAATATGTTTGAGGTAGATGAGATAAATATCCTCTTCAAGAGGTTTTTTTTTTTTTCCTGCACAAACAAGGCTTGATACAATTGCTCACACTTCAGCATGAATTGCCATTTGAAATCTTCAGAAAGGACCCTGTGTAGTCCCATGCTGTTCACACAGCTCTTGTGTCATATTCATAGCCTAGTGGAAAAATCTCAGACATTTTTTTCAGTGGCTTTAGACACATATTTTTTAGGTTATTTTATGAAGATTGTAGACCAATTGCTCCAAATTGGCATCTACCTTTGGTCAGGTTATTTGGCAATACTGACTGAAGTCTGCACTCAGTTTCTAGTATTGCTTCTTGATTTTTTATTTTACAGTTTAATCTTAATTGCTGCCTAACTGTCAATATTTAGATTAGATTCTACTAATGTAATTATAAACAATAAGAAACTCCCACAAACTGGGAATAATATCCTGGCCCCATGAAGGTAAACTGGGATGAGATTTATATTTCTTGAAATTCAGCACTGCAATCAATTGCTTAAGCAGAGGTATCCAGTGGTGTGTGAGATAACTGAGCATATCCAACCTGACTTGCAGTTGCTCACCAGAAATATGAGTTTCTCATAGATCCTGTGTCATATATACCAGCTGCATGCAGAACATCTCAGATGTCCTGTGTCATTTCAGATAGTTCTCACTATGTATGCTTTGGAAATTTGATCACACTTCAGACGCGTTGGGAAAATCCGTCTCCTGTGTATATAATCAAACTCAGCCAAATCACAGAAAATAAACATTAGAAAAAATTATACAAAATTTTGTGTAAGATCTCCCTTAAAAGCAGATACCTGTAGTTCAATTATGGTGGTACAAGGATTAACTTGGTCTGTAACAGAATTAAGAGATCATGCTCTCATACTCTTCTTCCAGAGTCATTTACTGGCTAGATGTGAACATTTTGGTTTAAATTAATACTTTTCCTATGCACCTTATGAGAAAGTGACTTGAAATGAGGGAGAGAAATTATGATTACTTTTTTCCAAATTTAATGAGAAATCCCTTGGAGTCAGCATGTCCATATCTTGAGGGAGGGACCGACTCATACCAATTAGCAACATAACATCTGGTTTCTATAGAAGAAATGTTTGATAGAGTTTCAAGTTTCCTTGGCCATAGGAAGGGACTGTGGTCTTATTTATTTATTGACAGAGATGCAAATATCACTTTATCACTAGAATCTCACTGTTTATGCAGGGTTTGTTTTTTTTTTTCAACTCCACTTCTGAGAAAGAATTATTAGCATTCTGTACTTTAAGGTCATTCCAAGCCTGTATAGAAAGGGAAATCCATTAGGAGGCAGTCCACCTCCCGTACAAACCCTGCCTCTATGGTTGTAACATCTGCAAGGCTGTCACTGTCCCTTCACCAATCTGTACAGGGTTGTGAGCTCTGGCAGCAGAGAGATCAGGAGCCTGACTGGCTTGTGTCAATGTAGAACTGGTGATACAGAGAGATGCTGGCTCACTGATGCTAGTGGCCTTTAAGGCAAAGGGAGAAAACAATTCCTTGAGATTTGAGTGCTTCTACTTTAGTCTCAAGTAAAGAGAAAATTTTAAAAATTCCCTCCTTTTATGTATAATTTGTGTTTGTCAGGGTTTGACGTGTATTATAGAGTCAATGCATTCACAGGTAAAATTAGTGTGAAAAATTTGTAAACCTTATCTTTTTCTTTTTTTTTTTTCAAGTGAGCAACCAAATAAGCAAGCAAGATCTCTCCAGAATCTTCTTGTATTTTATATAACCTAAGTCTGAGAAGATGGAAGGGCTTTTTTGTTGTTGATTAGATCTCTTACAGGAACTCTGGTGACCAATCTAAGTCAAAACATTTATTGACTTTACATCTGTTAAGATTTGAATTCTTAGTAAAGCCCAGTAAAGAATTTGTTTTCTGTAAAACTAACTGCCAGATTCAAATTTCATCAAAGTTAGGTCCAGGCTCCATTTAATTTTATGGCATATCTATCTGTATTTTCATCAGTAAAAGCTTCTTTTGTGTGTTTAGATATACATTCTCATGTATCAGAGAATAAAATAACTATTCCACTTTGCTTTTCTAAGTATTGCAGACCTAATGCTAAATTTCTACTACAAAACCTTTATTCCCTATAACAATGATTATACCAGAAAAAATTAATCTTCTCCATTCTAAGAAGCATACTTCTTTCCAAATAGAATATAGTATGGGAATCAGCAATAATAAATAAAAAAAATCCAATTATTACAAATGTATTGTTAAGAACAAAAGCACTTTTTAATATTTTCCTGCAACTTGCTACAAAGAAGTGATCCATTGTAATACAGTGGATTTGTTTTCAAACTTGATAATTTTTTTATGAAAGTAGAGTTTTAGTTAATAAAGGTAACTCTTGCTTCAGTACATTAAGTCATATGACTTCCATTTGTCAAGCTGTTAAAGAATAAGCATGATGCAAATTCATTTTCTCATTACATGCAATCACACAAAGAAAAAAAGTAAATGCCAAATCATTATAGAATGATGTTCCTTCTGGAGTACCATAAAGATCTGTTAGTGTAGTATATGTGGAGCCTCTCTTCCTGTTCCTTAAAGATTAAAAAATAAATGATTACTGGTAAAAATTTCCACATGGTTAAAAATTTATAAGTACTAAACAATTAAAACAATGGGCCAGCTGTGTAGAGAAGACATGGATTTTTTGACAAAGAGGATCATATGAATCATACATATTTTAGTGTGGTTTAACAGGTCATAAATGCAGTAGTAGAGAATGCAGTCACATTCAACATTCAATTCTGAAATTTACTGAGACTGAGGAGGATTTCAAAATCACAGCAGAGTGCCACGTTAGCTAGCTCTATGAGGTCCCTGTGCAAAGCTGTAGCCAAGGGAACACATATAACCTATAAACAGAAATAGGATGACAGAAGTTTTCACATCTGTACATAGTATTTGAGACAACACTAACACAAAACTCTAGAGATTTCTACTTTTAAAGTTTTTTAAAAGGATGCTTAGAGATTGGGATGTTTCAGAAATAAGTAAGCAACAGGAATGAGTGTGGCACTCTGAGACAGTTTGGCCATACAGAACAGCATGCCAAAGATTGTGGGCGGCACAGAGAGGCACTGCAAAGCTCTGGGGATGTGCAGAAAGGATCACCCACACACAACCCTGGTAAAACAAATAAAAACCCCAAAACAAAACAAAACAAAATAACATCTGTATTTACCTGAGGCCCCTCAAGCCAGAAGTTTGCAAGAAGGCATGTAACCTCTGTGGGAACAAACTGAACACACACAATGCCATGGGCTCTGATGGGTTGCACCCAAAGGAACAGGCTACTGTCATTGAAAGGCCCCTCTCAATTATCTTTCAATAGTCATGGCAAACAGGAGAGATTCCTGAAGAATGGAAGAGAGAAAACATTGCTGTTGTCTTCAATGGAGAAAAGTAAGCTCAGGACTACACGCCAGTCAGTTTCACCACTGTCCCTGGGAAGGTGATTGGGAAAATCCTCCTGGAAAGCATCCAAATACATGAAGAAAAGAGGAGAGTAGTCAGAACGAATTTAGAAAAGAGTAATCATGTTCAATCAACCTGATAAGCTTCTACAATGAAGTGAATAGATTGGTGGATTAATGGGTTATACTTTCACAGCAGATGTGATATTCTTCCATCTCTACATTGTGAAGGAACCATAAGGGTCAGTATTTATCTAAAGTGCTGATATTTAATATGTAAATCTAGCCTATAATTAAAATTTTTTACTATAGATTTAGGGAGAAACATTCAGAACTAAACAGCATGTGCTTGTTGCTGAGATGAAGACAGTTTAATGCCTTTCACATGAATGTATCCATCTATAACGGTACTCTGCTTTCAAATTTAAGTGCAGAATTGTCAATATAACCATCAAGTGAGTGACAGAAATGCTAGGGTCTTACAACAGTCCAGGGAAAAGAAAAATTTCTCGTACTCAAGGAAAATGAGACACCAAGACAAATACTGAAGCTTCTCTTTGCTTTTGGAGCCTGGAAATCAGAGCATTTCTCTCCAGAGCCGAGAAAGAAGTAGAAAAGATTGGAAGAAAGAGTAACTGCACTCTGTCAGAAAATGCAAGTGGTGCCTCTAAATCTTCTGTCCAAGTATCACTACCAGATATTGTACTAGAAGAATGATCATAAAAATATTAGAATGTTTTGGACTGAAGGGACCTTAAATATCACCTAGTTCCAACCACCCTTCCATGGGCAAGGACACCTTCCACTAGGCCATCCAACCTGGCCTTGAACACTTCCAGGAATGAGACATCCAAAACTTCTCTGATCAACCTGTTTCTGTGTCTCACTACTCTTATAGTAAAAAATTTCTTCCTAATACTTAATCTAAACCTACCATCTTTCAATTTAAAGCCGTTACCCTTTGCCCTTTCACTACATGCCCTTGTAAAAAGTTCCTATCTGTCTTTCTTGTAGGCTCCCTTTAAGTACTGGAAGGTGCTCTAAGCTGTACACAGAGCCTTCTCTACACCAGGCTGAACACTATTCGAATATTTCTACCTTGTTTGTGTGTTTTCACAGCTGAATATCATGTGCAACATTTGTAGCACTCTCTCACTGTATTTCACTACAGAAGAAGTAAGAAAGAATATGAACTTTATTAATAATATTTAAATGCCATAAATTATCTACATTCTGTCTTTCAGCAGGAAGTCAGAAGAAACTGCGATTGAAGATCCCCTTTATTCTATTGCAAACTTCTTCATTTGAGAAAGATGAGTCCTTGCACCTTGAATAGGTGGCTTCAGAACCTCACAAACACATTTACTGTTGAATTAAGAAGCTTTGTATGCTGAATACCTCAGATTAGAGTCTCTCCCACTGTTAGTGTATTCAGCTTGCCGAGAGGCTTCATCATTTCCACTAATGAAAAGCAGATTCTTTACACATTTATTCTGTCATAATTTTTGTGGTCTGATCCACACACTAACTGGAGTGCAAGGACATTTGGTTGGATATACTACTAAAACATTCTTTGTAGTGCATGTTAGTTTCCATCAAGTAGGAGAGGATATTTTTATTTCCTCTAATAGAGTGATAAAATAAAATACATTTGGGGGTTGAATTACACAGTCACAGTCATCACAAAAGTAATTGTCATCAAGTAGCTGTGCCACTG
This sequence comes from Chiroxiphia lanceolata, assembly GCF_009829145.1. Taxonomy (NCBI): domain Eukaryota; kingdom Metazoa; phylum Chordata; class Aves; order Passeriformes; family Pipridae; genus Chiroxiphia; species Chiroxiphia lanceolata. The sequence goes on from NC_045638.1 coordinate 53,765,904, forward strand.
AGGGTCTACAGTGCCGAACAATGCACTTTAAGAGTACACTTTTGTCTTTTAAGTTGGGCTTCTTCCATAAGCCATCAGAAGAAGATCTTTAAACAAGTTTTAAGGTCAGGGTTGTTTTGAATAATGTTCCAATGTTTCCCTGATAATTGCTTGGATTCTGCCTACCTATTCTTTAACCTAGTGACATGGCTAATAGAAAGTTATTTGTGTTTTGATGCAGAGTTGTTTCAATAAGAGCTCCACTCATGCTTTTCTAACTCCAGATTTATTCTAGGCATGAGGGAATTGTACTTAAGGCAAGCACCTATAAAATAAATAAAACTTTTCTCTCAGCCCAACAGACCTTTTCAGTAAAGACCTTTATGCTAGAGAATCCCTTGAATATAAAATGTTACTTAATCAGTAAGTCCCAGCATTTATTAAAGCTAGCAATTTTTGTATTATTATTTTTTTGCTTGTGAATAGGTGTATTTTTTATGATAGGCAATATTTCATCTTGAAACTTGTTAGTAAAACCATGTATCAAAATAATGTCCCTATTTCCCATTATGTTCAATATGAAGATGAAATATTTTACGAATTTTCTCTGCACCTGTCAAAATAAACAAAATATAATTTCCAGGATAATTTGTAATGAATTTTAAACTTCGAGTTCTTCTTGGCAAGCTATATTTTCATCTTTACAGTGTGGAAATAAAGAAGATTCATGTATATTTTTCTTTGGATATATAACATACCACTTTGACTGGAATAAATGAGGAAGCTTTCAGTAAAATCTGTAAGATCTACTAAGTAACGCAGAAATTACTATGTGTACATATTTTGAAAAGGAAATAACTTGCTTATTAATTATATTTCCCCACTTATTTAAATGCTATTGACAATATATTTGGTTTTGTGAGAGAAATTCCATGTAAAGCCTATATATTGATTTATGATGAGAAAAAGCAGAAAAAGAATGATAAGTTTATCTTCGTCTCCAACAGAAACAGCATCTTATTCTTTATTTCAATGTTAGAATTCTAATTCCTTGTTTGTGAGAGACCCCAGAGGTCTCCATGTGGAATGAAGAATGTACTTCATTCTCTTGACATTGACACTGAACTAGATGAGCTTGAAGGTCTCTTCTAACCTTGATGATTCTATGATTGAAAAAAAAACCCCAAAAGTACAGAAGAAGAATGCTTATAATTGAAGTGAGTATCAGTTCTGACAAAAATCCTTGTGGAAAATACATAAAAGGGCATTAAAAGTGCTCAAAAAGGATCTGAAAAAGTAAAATTTTGAAATAGTCACATTAAAGAAAAAAATACATTTATTTCCTGATTTCTACACTCCTTATTATGACTGAGACTGTCTGAGATTTTTGGCTGTGTGATGTAAGCCAAAGACATAAACGGTGAAATAAAATGATTGTTCAAACCATAGTGATCCCAACCAGAAACTGATGACAAATAAAATTGCCCCCTTAAATATGAAACTGGGAGAGGGTTTACCATCTGAAATCCAGAGCACAAATTAATCATTTGTGTAATTTGAAAGAAGTCAGTTGGAATGAACATAGCCCAATTTGTTAAAGATATGGTACTGTAAATACTGCACAGTGTCAGATGTGCATCTGTTCAACAACTGCCTCAGCTAAGTAGATAAGAGACTCTTTCGCATTAGCTAAAAGCAACCTAAACACTTAACTCAGACCGTCCCATTCTGTCAGGTTGTAGAAGCAGCCTTCAGATGAAGCATCTCTGTATTTTTCACTTGTAATCAAGTAAGGCATCTAAAATTGGTTTAAAGAAAGGAAAAAAAGAAGAAAAAAAAAAAAAAAAGAGGAGAAATTACCAGAGCTCAGAAAGGAATAAAGGAAGGAGGGCATCATTCAGAATACAGCATTCAGACACTAACAGTCTGATCTTCAAAGGATTTCAACTAAGTCATTAAAATAGGAGGTTAGTTTTTAATGAGAAGGTATACAAAATGCCCAGTATAATTAGACAGTGGACTCTGAGGATTTACAGGACTTATGAATTTTTGAAAGAGAAGAAATAGCTGAGCAAACTGAGTTTAGCAAGTGCTGTCCCTATATTTTGCACAGTCTATAGTTGCAAGTTTTTTTGATATTATTGTGGTTTAACCCTAGCTGGCAACTCGGTCCCACAGAGCCTCTTGCTCACTCTCCCACCACTGGGATGGGGGAGAGAATCGGAACAATAAAAAAGTGAGAAAACCCATGAGTTGAGATAAAGACAGTTTAATTGGTAAAGCAAAAGCTGTGCACAAAAGCAACACAAGACAAGGAATTCATTCACCACTTCCCGTGGGCAGGCAGGTGTTCAGCCATCCCCAGGAAATCAGGGCTCCATCACACGTAACAGTGACTTGGTAAGACAGACATCATCACTCCAAACATCCATTCCCCTCCTTTCTACTTCTTTCCCCAGCTTTATATGCTGAGCATCATGCCATATGGTGTGGAATGTCCCTTTGGTCAGTTGGGGTAATCTGTCCCGGTTGTTATTACTCCCAGCTTCTTCTGCACCTCTATCCTCCTTGCTGGTGGGGTGGGATGAGGATCAGAAAAGGCCCCAACCTGGTGTCAGGTATAAATAGCTAAAATATCCCTGAATTGTCAACAGTTTTCAGCACAAATTAAAAAGATAGCCTCATACTAGCTACTGAAAAATAACAAGACCAGCACAAATATTTATACTTTGAACCTTGCAAAGCATTGTAAAATACCAGTTCCTTCCTCACTAGCAGTTTCATTGGAAAATCTTGCCATGGATTGTACCAGAGCATTTCATCTTCTCTCCCTACCATTCTCCAAACAGTGAACATTATCCATTTTTGCTTCCTAGACAATCCACCATGTATACTCTACTTATGTATAAAAGAGTTTACTAGGTTAAGTAAGTGGAAGGAAGACAATGTTTTCGTGAAGGATTTTTTTTTTCTTGTTTACTGCTGTGCAATTAAAAGGCTCACACTTCTGCACAAATGTATAATTTACTTGAAATACTGATAAGTCCTAGTGATTGATCAACATATCTTAATTCTAGAAAGTAATAAACATTTAAGGTAGAGTAAAATAATATGAGTTATAGACAGTGACGAATTTTAAATGATATTTTGCTCACACATGTATGAAGCTTATGGTAGTGTTGTTTAGAGTTATTTTTTTCTCTATGGCTTAATCTAGTCACCTAGTCATTGAGATGCTTGCTTTTTTTTTTTTTTCTTTGTCTCATGGACCCTTTTCCTTTACTTTGCTTGTGTTTTCCATGCCTAGGTCTGGTGGCCTCCTTCTTGAGTTCCCTCTCTTTCTTTCTTTCCATATGAGAAGGTTTTTTGCATGTAAGGATTTACCAATCTTTTTTATTTTGAGAAAATAAAAGAGCTGAATGCACGTTTTAATGCATTTTTAATGGCCATTGCTGACAGACAAGACATTTTGTTGGTATTGTCTCACATTGCTATTATGTTAAAAGACTTTTATTGTTATCAATATCTATTGTGCCGTCCTGTAAAAATGACAAAGACTCCCACGCTGAGCAAATTGAACGAGCTTTTCACTTCATTGAAGAAAAGGACCAGTTCTGGTTGCAGTGGCCTTTTTTTTGGAGAGGGGGAGTCATTGTTCACATTCCATTGACTCAATAGTTCCTGTTAAATAATGTTCATGTATTATTAAAAGAATAGTCATCTTTAGTGTACAAATAACTTTCTTTAAACACTGTTCCAGAGTACTCACTCATGAGACTTGGTCTTCTGCTGCCACCTATAGACAAGATAAGGTATTGCTGCATAGTGTGTTTTTACATAATGCAAATGACAGTGATATGCCTTCGTTACAGAGTTTCAGAGACATTTCTCCATCTTTATGTATCAGCATAATTTAGTTTATACCTCAGAGAAAGCCACGTAGAGATACTGTAAGGGAAAATGAAGAATTGGGCAAAACCATTGTCATTTTTTACATACTCAAAAACTTTTCAGTGTAGCACGAACATGTTCTAGTCCATTTGTTCTCTCTCCCAAAGTGAAAAGAGTTTCTTCTTTTAACTGCGTATGTCAGTTCTGTTCTGTGTTCCATCTATTGTTTGTAGTGCCTCTTGTCTTCAATGCGGTTCGCAGTGACAGGGTTTTCTTGTATCTCACTCTAGGCTGGTGAAATACCCTTTTGTACCTCCTTCATGCTACTTGGTTTTTTGCTGGATCAGATTGGATGGCACTGTGAAAGAAACCTCTGCTAAGAAATTGTACAGTGTTTAAAAAGGTGTAAAAATGAGAAGACTTCAGTATATTGCCATTTACTCAAAGATGGTGATCCACCATCTACAGAGGCTTGAGATCAAAATGACTCTTCTTCACCAGTTCCATCTCTAGGGTCTTGTCCCAGCCACAGAAACAAGCTCCTGATACTGACCATAGTATATTGTTGCAACATAACAACAACACAACCTGGGGTCAGCTGTTTCCTATGCAGAAAAAGACCATAATAGACTGTAAATACTGAAAGGCAAAAGGTAATTTTGTGTGAATGTGTTGTGAGGAAAAGGGAGGATGAGTGTCAAAATCTGAACTTTTAGATTTCCAAGAGAAAGTCTTCTACATGCTAGTTAAAACTGGTAAAAGCTAGCTGTAATTTTCTTTAATATGAATTGGACAAAGCAAAAGTGACACTTCCTGAATCTTCCATTTAATAAAGAGGAATGAGACAACCACCAGCTGGGACAGTAAGCAGACATTGTGTTTCTGTATATCAACTAAGATTGAGAAAACTGGAGATTGAAGTTCCTGACAAGTAAAGGAGGAAAAAAATATTAGCAAGAGTAAGAAGTGTGTGACTTTAGGGAACAGAAGGCAGCCTGGAAAGGATAAGGTGAAAATCCATTCTCCGGGAAAGGTCAGAGAAGTAGGTGGAGATCCCAGATTTCAGACAGATACATGGAGAAGGTGACATAGGGACCTTGGTTGATGGTCCCCAAGAAGTCTAACTGCCAGCAGCAACATAGTGTGAAGAGGCACAACTTTATGCTTGATTTTCCCAGACCTGCAGGAACCTCCCTGTGGTAAGGGGAAGATGAAATCTAGGTAGTTTAACACTGGGGAAACTGAGCAAGAGTGTGCCATAAATGAATGGAGAGGAAGCTCTAATTTTGATGGTTCTCAAATAATCCCCAGTATAGTTATCTACTGTGGTTGTAATTTATTCTCTCTAGTTCCCATCAGCATGCCAGACCATTTCCTACCCAGGAGCAAAACAGCTACAAATACACAAAATCCCTAGTAAGGTCCCTACAAAGTCAGTAGATCCCAGCTGTGGCTTGTTCTTGTCTCTGTTTTCTTTGAAAGAAAATTTATTCACAAACTAAAGAATAAATCCCTTAAGTATAAGCGTGATGCTTAAATTGTCACTGTGATGTTGGATAAGGGAGCTTCTCAGGAATCTAGAGCTGAAGAATCTCAGAGAGGCTATTAAATGTCTGTGCTTGATGGGTACAGAGAAACTCAAACCTGTTGTGAATTTACAAATATTTTAATTAAAAAAATGGGCTTTTTTTTCTGATAAAAATAAAATCATTAGCAACATCTTCACCTACTAAACCAACATTTTTTTTATTCATCGAGTAGACAAATAAAACTACTATAATTTTCATTTTCTTCCTTGCTTACTTCCTCATTTTTATAGATTTCAAGGCCAGAAAGACCCATGAAATTTCTGATTGACCTTCTGCTTAGTACAATTTTTAACCCTCTTCAATGCCTTCTCACAATAACACATTTGCATAACTACGTTTATCAGCTACAATGACCTTCCTCTTGCCTTCTACCAGTCATTGTAATTTAACACTAGATATTTCCTATACTACAGATTTTAATATGCATTTTGCTGAAGACGGGCTCATTTGTAAACACAGCCAGAACACAAGTTTCTTGGTTAAATTTACTCATAGATGTGCATCTTGTCTATCACTACTTCAATATTTTCATTTGGTGAGTTTTGTTTCAAATAATATTTTTTTCCTACATAGAAATAAGTTTAATTTATCTTTCTTAATTTTTAGTAGTAAAATATAAGAAAAAATAGCTCAAAAGCAGCAGTAATAGATTTTACATAGCAGACTCTTATAAGCATAGGTCTTGTACTCTTGTTTTGTGCTTTATTTTATATGCAAAAACATGGCATAGTGTACTGACTCAAAGTAGAAACGAGCTACTTTAGAGTTAATAGAGCAAGACAGTATTTTCAGATTATTTCTAGATATTTAAATGTAAACTGTAAAATAAAATATTGCTACATTTCATAAATTTATCCTTCAGTGTTCTTTTTTCCCCCCCAAAATTATACCAGTTGCTATTTATTCTCTCCAATATTTATTAAATGCTAATAGAAATTACAAGGGCTAATTGTTGTATACTTTCAGAAACATATATACTACATATTTTGATGTTGTCATTTTGAAGTCAAATGAACTGCTAAATAAGAATAAATAATGTGTACAAGAAGGGTCTGAACTTTTCATTTTGATGGAAACAGCAAAACCAATATTATTTTCACATACAATAATTATTTTGCAAATATGAAGGAATTAATTCCTTCTCTTTTCAGCTTGTTAATATAAATTCTTACAGACTCTTCAAGAAATACTGTGAAGTTCAGGTCCAATATAATATACTTAAATTTTATTTTTTCCAGTATGAAGTGAATAGTTTAAATATATATTAAAGGGTTTGGTCCTTATCAACCACAATGCTCATTCATTACTCCTCCCTTAAATGTCTCCTTTGCTTTAGAACTGGTATTTTTATTCATCTTAATGAAGGAGCTAATAGTATTTCATTGGCATGGATTGCTATCATGAATAAGATCTGAGAAACCAATCTTGGAGTAAGGACTGAAGGATTTGGCCCAATACCTATAAAATATGAGAAGATAATTCTTTCACAAGGAAGAAGAATTATCATCATCTATTGTCTGTTGATGAACTCTGTGATGACTGCATTGCACAGCACTCTGGATAGCAGTAAATGACTATTGTACTTGAGAAGTCAGATTTATTTTGCACATGTAAGACATTATTTTCATTCCTGGTCTTCAAGGACTCTTCATTCAGAATCTAAAATGTTTCATCAAACAATGTAGCATCTGTTAAAATTATAATCACTTGCACCAAAATTCATGTCAAATGATATACTGTACTTTATTTCCTTCCTATTTATTGTCCCCCAAAATAGGTGTCTCAACAATTTGGGAGATATATGGTAGGTTTATATGCTGGAAAAAAAGCATTCCACTATATATTTGCTTTCAGTTACATCAGAAGTGAAGCAATGTTAATTTAAAAAAAGAAGTAGGTTTTAACTGTTGTTATGGGCAATGCAAAGACAAAGTAATAAAGCAAGCATGAGAGCTTTATTAATCTATTATGAATAGTGTTATTGCCATGAAATATATTATGCAGATTTTAGTCCATTTTTGGAGTGATTTGTAAGAAATTAAACCGCTACTTGTTAGTGTGAAGAGGAATCATATTCTACTAGACCTTGCTGTTGAGTCTTAACTGTAGGTAAAAGACTCAGGAAGACAAGAAGAGATGAAAGAAAGGATCAAAGACTGTAAAAAACATATACTACTCTATGGCAATTGTCATTTTGGAATCCAGTTACAATTATTTTTTTAAAACCACACTGAAACCACGAAAATACAAACATTAGCTTTAACAGACTAATTTCTTTTGAATCTCTGAGTCTCCTTTTCATTGTCTTTTATGTCTTTGTTCACTGGATCATCCTGTGTATATTTATTTTTAACCCTGGAACATGCTAATAAATGACAAAGTAGGACAACAAAATCTGCTCTTTTTTTTTTTTTTACACTACTCATGTATTTGTTTCTCATATATTTGTTCTTCTCATTTTCTCTAAGGGTCATGAAACTGTTTCAAGTTTCTGTTCCTGTATGGAGAAGCTGTATAATCTGGAAACACGCTAACTTTCAAACTGGATTCTCCCTGCACACCAGGAAATCCTCTGTCTCAAATGGAGGGAGACGGGCGAAGGGAAATTTAGTTTTACAGAAAATCTTCAGGATTTGCACAGTCCCTTGACTAAGACAGCAATTTGACTTAATGCATGTCTGTATGAGAAACAGGCAGTGATATTTGAGGTCTAAAACTTCTGTTGTATTAACATTAGGAAAGACTTGTATACACTTCAAAATTAGTTCAAAGTAAAGTAAAATGTTTAAAAGCTTTTGCTAACTCAGTAAATCAGTACAGAAGCCATATCTCTTCTTTGAGATGCAGAGGGAAGAAGAGACAGAAAGAGCCTAGGAAGTAAGAATAATTATTTCAATTTTTTTCCCTAGAGGAACAAATAAATTATTTATTGAAAGGATCTGTGAAAGAATGCTGTCATTTTACCCGTAAGTTAGGTAACTGATAAGTTTTTAACACTTCCCAAAGAAGAATCAAAAGCCTTGCCTGAAAAAGATCCTGAAGTTCACTGAAATATTAGCAGCTAGAGAGGGAAAAACAAGAAGAAAGTGTGGGTTTGTGGCTTGAACCTCAGTGTTTTATCATGGACAATCATGGACATGAGACATAAAACACTATTAAGGGCCTTTTGTTCTACTCAAGTATTACACAAACTAAATTAGGTCACTCAGTTTAGAACAGGCCAAAGCATGGTACAGTGAGCTCTTACACAACCCTATAAAGTGATGAGCTTATTTTCTACTTATTTTATATTCTAATTTTTATTTTGAAAACTGATGATAATTTTAAAAACACTTAGGAAAAGCTTGGATACATAAAAATCTCAAAACTAAAACATGATACAATTAAATGGTACATATGTCATGTTAAAACGATTGGAAATGCATCCCAAGAGGACAAAAAATCACAAAAGATTAGAGGCATATTTCAAAATACATCACTGAAGCAATCAACAATCATTAAAATGAACAACATATCACCGTAGGGAGTCCTAAATTAAAAATCCTTCATACTTCAGAAGTCAGTATAGTTAGTGTTGCCAATAGTACACTTGGGATTATTTTAATATACTATAGGATCTAGCTGTTTGGTTGACATGCATAGTTACCCCTTTGATCAGTTATCATTTGTAATTTCCCTTTTTTTAAAATTTATTTTGCAGATAATATTTCCTGAGATTTATCATCAGTCCTCTGTTTTAATGGAGGAATTATTATTTATTATGCAAAATAGTATTACCTCTTAGAAAGAGGGAGTATTACTTTTTAATTAATTTTTTTTAAGGAAGAAGAAGACACAGTTTGTCATATTTCACATTGTCTAATTTCTGTGTAATGGTGAGGATATTTACCTGAAGATGCTTGCTTGCTGATGGCTACACTTTAACTAACCACAGCACAAAAGAAAACAAGTTTGATCCAGCATCTCACTCCACGATCTTTGAGTACCAATATATAGAAATATCAATGTCATTTGGTCCTGGCTTTACCTGTCACAAAAAAAATATTGATTTGTGCATTGAGGATTTAATTTCAGTGCCTCCTTTGCAGACACTGTTTCTATGACTTTTTTTTTCTGTTTGAAGAGAATTTGAGGAAAAAAGAGGTAATTTCCCATTTTATTCCCACCCGATCTATTTTTATTATACTCTTGATGTTACTGCAATGTAGAGCACTGTATTCAAAATTCTTTGAGACTAATTAAATTTCCTTGTGAAGTTTTGCATTAGCTTCACCGTTTGTATGAAGATTCGACTGAAATTCCATAGATATTCAGAACAAAAATCTACCACAACTCATACTTCATCAAAACAAAAAAAATATTGGTGCAGATACAGACTTTATAATAAAGAGGCTGTAACAAGAAAAAGATACTTTCATAAAACTATTTTATACAAAACTTGAGAAATGTTCTCAAATTTTGTTTCATTACAGTTATAAGCAGCAATGAAGGAGCTTTGTGAAAGGACTAAATTACTTTAAAAATTACATGACTGAAGAGAAATAGTTAATATTTAGCAAGAGCTAAGTCTGACATTTACTCAGTTCAACCTATAGTTATTTCAAGTCATCAGTGATATGCTGGTGTTGGGACAGAAGCATCTGGGACTCCATTTGCCATTATTGTGCCATTAAATTTCTGGAGCTGGAAGTAATTCCTGCTTGTGTTTCTGTTTTGATATTATGACATGCTCTCTGTGAAGAACAGGACTGCACCTACTGATATGCACTAAAATAAACACTTAATGCTAGCTACTTCTGCAAAGAGCAATGATGATCTCTAGTGGCAAAAAGTTTTATTTCAAGCTTAATAAGAAGAACATTGTAAAGATATTCAGTATTGCGATTTAGTTTAGGTTGTGTGTGCTGATTTTGCAAAAGTTGGGTTTTTAAAAAAATAACACAAAAACATTCAAATAGTGAAAGTTAATGAAACTAAATTCCACTTATTCAGTATTTATCTCCTCTCTATATGTATTCAAGATTGCAAATTTAGCAGTCTCTTTGGTAATAATCCAATTTTACATATACTACTGTCTGCTACATTTTTTCCCCTAAACTCTTTCAGATGTATTACTTTCATAAGTACTTTATTCTGAGGCCTTAAAATCTCTAAGTTACTGTTCATATAATAACAGAAAACAACAAAATGCTAAATTATCTCTTTCGTGTACACAGAGTAGCTGTGTACTTTAGCTTTATACTGCCTTTGTAAATTTGTAATTTATTTTCCAGCAGATATATAAGATTTTTTCCTCCCTAAACAACAACATTGCATTGTTTAGGAAGACATAATTAATAGTATGACTAGGAATTCTTGTAAAATTTTTTGTATTAAAGAAGACTCAGGATTATAATATATCAGGATTTCCATAAATTTGAAAGAAGGAAGGAAGGAAAAAACTCCACTAAAAATCAAAACTGTATTATTTCCATACGTTGATCTCATTCCCTGATAACTGTTTTATACTGAAAATATTAGGCCAACAGTGTTTCCTGATCGTCATAATTACTTACATACTAAAAATGTTATTAATCTCTCACCCTTTGAATAACTTCAAAGCAAGGCTACATTCATGCATAGGTGTAAGAAAGAATCTCGATTATTTATGTTAATGAAAATTATTTACATTGAATTTATGGCCTTAGATCTCTGGTCAAAAATTCTGTGACGACACTTTAATCTGTGGCCCTTTGGTATCCCAAAGTACTACCTCTATCATTTTCCTAGTGTCACCTTAATTATTTTGGAGGACTATATATGTTAGATGTATAATGTCAGAGCACAGCCTAACCAACAATGTACTGACAATCTTTCAAATTGGCGTAGAATCATAGACGGTTTAGATTGGAAGAGACCTTTAAAGTGGAGTGGAGGGACAGAATCACCTCCCTCACCCTACTGGACACACTTGGTGCAGCTCAGAATACAGTTGGCTTTCTGGGCTGCAAGTGCACATTGCCAGTTCATGTCCAGCCTCTCACCCGTCAGCACCCCGAAGTCCTTCCTGGCAGGGCTGCTCTCAATCTGTTCATCCCTCAGCCTGTGTTGATACCAGGGGTTGTCTCAACCCAGGTGCGGCACCTTGCACTTGTTCTTGTTAAACCCCATGAGATTCCCAGAGTTTCACTTCTCGAGCTTGTCTAGGTCCCTCTGGATGGCATCCTGTCCTTCAGATGCATCAACCTCAGCTTGGTGTCATTTGCAGACTTACTGAGGATATACTCAGTCCCTCTGTCTATGCCATTAATGAAGATATTAAATAACACTGGTCCCACTACAGACTTCCTGAGGGACACCACTCGTCACTGAGCTCCATGGGGACCCTGAGTCATTGATCACTGCCTTCTGGATGCAACTGTCCAACCATCTCCTCATCCATCTAACAGTCCTATCTAATCCATCTCTCTCCAATTTAGAGAGAAGGATTTGGGGGGGGACTGTATCAAAGATTTTACAGAAGTAAATATACTTTACAGACATATAAATGACATCTGTAGCCCTTCACATTGATGAAGTCGTTCCATCACAGAAGGTCAATAGGTAGGTCAGGTAGGACTTGCCCTTGGCCAAGACGTGCCAGGTGCCCCAAATCCATGTGCCTTAGTAGAGCTTCTAGGAGGATCTGTTCCATGGTCTTCCCACAGAGGTGAGCCAGACAGGTTGATAGTTCCCAGGGTTCTCCTTTTGCTTTTTAAAGATGGGTAAAGAAGAGTAAGACATTCTCTTTTATACCAGGACACTAATGTAGTACAGTTAGTTTTGCTAGCTATATCATAGTAACTTTAATTTCTGCAGTGGTACATGCCAGAAGCAGAACATTCAGCTTTCTTTTTCTAACTTAGCTTTTGTCTTCCCACATGCTTTTTTTATTGGCTTCACCTTTTCACTTGCCTTTTAGGTAGGTTTTTTTTTCATGATACATAAATTATTACTATGTTTCAAGGAACTTATAGTACCAAGAAGATTTTGTTGCTTAATTGTTTTTCTGTCATTAAGGGCAAAGAACTCAGGGAACTAAAGGACATGGGCTGTGAAACATATTCTTTAAGCATATCAAATGAAATCCCAAACCCTAAATTAGGTGTTAGGAATATCTACAGTGACAGACAGAGCACCAAGTTTCAAAATGGATCCTAAAGTAGCTAGTAATCTGAACACTGCTTCCTGATAACACAGTCCTTCTTGGAGTTAGTCAGTGGACACATGCTAGGAGTCAGAGAAAATCTTCACTTGCATTTTCAAACCCAGATGTTTTTCCTGTTCTGGAGTATGATGCTGTACTGTAAAAACGTAGAACCTTCTCCCAAAAGCATGAAACTCTACTTTAGTTCATACCACCTTGTTATATAATAAATACCCTTCTTGCCTAGGCAGTGAAAGAAAGACTGTTTTCAAGCCACAGTTCTGTAACCTGCTTGAGCAGTATTAATACTGTATTTCCTTTTTCCTTGTAAGATTTCCAAAGTATAAGGTATTCTAGAGTTTTACCTTTTACCTTTTGAAAGTCCTAGTACTTTGTCATCTTCTGAGTCAGAAAGAAAGAACATAATATAGAATGCTTTGTTATTTTAACCTCAACAGCTTGTGACACACAGTAACAATGGTATTGTTTTGCTACAAAAGGAAAAAAAAAAGTTTATCTCTTAGTCATATTTTCCCTCACTGACACTATTGGTGAGAGAAATTCATCTTTTGTAAGAGAATTTTGCAGCATGAAAGTTCTCCTGACTGTCTGATGATTTTATTTGGATTTTTATTTATGTGAATTTGACACAATTCTAGTAATTACTCACTACATAAAGATGTACACAGCCTTTGATATTTTCCCGGCTTTCGCACTGCATGACTACACAGCCTTTGCTATTTAGAAAAAGATAGGGAAGCTACAGCTGGTGAAGCAGCTGTTGTCTTGCTTACAAGTTGTAGTCAAAACTAGCACATTACTGTAGGGCTTCCAAAATTGCACTGTTCCATACATTCTTGTGGGTACAATTCGAGGTGTTAATATTTAACTGGTCCTTAATATACTGCATACTTGAGGGCTTAGATGCTTGGAAGCCTCTTTCTTTCCTTTTCTGTTAAAACTGCAATACAGATCACTTGGTGTAATATGATTTCAGGTTCCTGAATAGGTACATTTTGGATTTAAAGTAGACTATTCCCAATAAAAGTTGTTCGACCACATTTATATTTTCCTGATGAATCTTCCAGCCACCCATTTTCATTCAGCATTTAGCCCGAAGCAGACTGTGACCTTTATCTATACAATATTTTATACTATGAGAGTAATTTGTAATACTTTTGTCAGTATGTTTGCATTTTTTTAAAATAGTCTATGCACACACGGGTTGCACAAAAGGACTGGCAACCAGAGTTGGGCAAAAGAACAGAAAAGGTGCAAAATACTTCACTAAAATTGCCCTGAAGCTTCTCCCACCCTAATTACCTCCTCTCATTGTAGTGGAAAGTGAATTATTCTCTCACAGTAAAAACCTTCTCCTTTAGCATCTTAGTTTTTCTCTCCATCCCACCATCATCATTTCAGACCCAGTAAATTCCTTCCAGCCTTCCTCATCCACCGCGTCTTCTGTCACCACTGCCTAAATCACTGGAAAGACTGGAGCTCTCTCTGTCAACAGCCTTTTGCCTATAACAATTTTACATAAACTTTGTCATTCTTTCCAGTATAATTGCTGATAACAGCTGGTTGTGCAAGCACTAAGCGCATGTGTTCATGTATTTAATTATACATATTAGTCTAGTATTGCTCAGATCCCAAAAGAAAAATATTTGAACATGGACAGCATGCTACCATCTGGGATAACAATGCGGAAGCCATTTCCCACTGGAAGATAGTCTAAAGGCCTGAAGATTATTAATACTTCAATTAAAATTTTCTCCTAAATATAAATAAAAACACCCCAATCACCCAAAGTCAAAATTTAACAGACGTTAAATCCTTTTACCCTGAAGAATTCTAGAGCTACGAATCTTAGTTTGCTACATCCAAGAACAGGCCTGCAGGTGTTGAAGACCAGGCTTAGAGGAAAAAAGCTTTCTAAGCTTCTTGTTTGCATGGGCTGTAAGGCTGGGAATTTGATGTGCCTGATTTCATACACAGTGATAAAAATTACTTGTAATAATCCAGGTAGAGCTCAAATCTGGGACTATACCAGGGCATCAGTCACCCTTAAGAAATTTCTTGATTCATTTGGTAACTGTACATGGTCAATTGACTTAACTTCCCAGTTAATTTGTACATGCTGAACCCCCTTAATTAAATAAATATTAATCAATTCCCTATTTGTATGGACATTTATTCACTCTTCATTTTCAGGTCAAGTCACTAGTTGTTTTTGGAAGAAAAATTGGGTGGATATTTAGTAATAGTTCACTGCAAAGGTTGCTCTATAAGGGCAGTATGAAAAGTATTGCGTCCTATTTGGCTATCTTCACTATAAGATTTTCAACACTACCTAAAAGCAGTTGTGTGTTCTGATCCTCTCTCTGTCATCATAAATTAGGCAACATACACACTTTGAAATCTCTTGGTAGTAGGATATGATGCCAGCTTCACTGCTTCTTCAGATACTTCAGTTAATTCTTCAGAGCTTCACAGATACTGAGGGACAGGTATGAAAATGAATCAAACCGAAAAAAATCAATATGCAGTGAAAATAATAATTATTTCTTAGATCTACAAGTATACCACAAGATACCTTCCAGGTCAGGAGATCTAAAACTCCAGAGCCTCACCCAGTCACTCTGTATCGTGTTCATATTTTAAGATGTGGACATGTGGCTACCAAAAGTATTTGCAAATATAATCCTGAGAAGTGCTTGGTCTCTGGTACTTAGATGAGAACCACAAAATCTTAGGTTCTTCCTATGCATTTTAAAGGCACAACCAAGACAGGGGAGCATTTCCGTAATTTTGTCTATTTAAAGATTAGCATTGCCCTCTCAAAGTTCCCATTTCTTCCTGTTGAGTGTGTAAGGACACAACTGGAATGTGAAGACTCAGTTCAGATTTCCATCTTAGTTCACATTGCATGATGAGTGTTAACCATAGGATTCACACAAATCAGCAGGCTGAGCCGGGTATTGCGTAAGGGTAGGGTAAGAGGAATTTCTTACTGTCAGCCATGAGCTCCCTCTGAAAAAGATATTTGACTGTGTCAGTCATTTTTCACAAAATGCACCTGCAAGATCCAAATTAAAATCTTCTTACTTTTGGGAAAAGGATTTAAAGACTTATCTCCTAAGCTGCTCTATTATTGCACTCTATTTTAAGGTGCTGTTCTCATAATCTTACTCAAAGTCGTTCCCCTCTGTAAATCATAGGAATTGGATCAGAGAGAGAGGAGAATGGTTCAGAATGGGTTTGTACTCTGATATGTACTGGATTGTTTTATAAAATAACAGACACCTGAATAGAAAAGAGTGTACAGAACACTGGATGTCTTCTTTGCATCATGGGCATGTTCTGAGAACTGACAGTCCCTGTAGATAAACACATGGAGACAAATACAAAAGATATTTTAAAAGTACAGATATAAAAATCAAGGAATAAATATAAATTTGATCATGTACATGTAGTCAGCAGAAATATAGATAACTAGGGATTTAGGCATACACAGAATTAAGCAGCACTGATAAAAGAGGTCGTGAGCTCTTTCTGGTGCCTTGTATTAAGCTCTTAAGGAATTTAACACCTAGGTAGGTACAAATCCTAAAATCACTCAGGACCTAGAGTGTTTGCAATGAGAGCAACGAATTTCCTCTCCCTTAGCAGAACACAGGATGTTATTTAAAGCACCTTAATCTTAAAAATGGTGGTGAGTGTTCATGTTGGAAGGTAAAGGATAAAAATCTGTGATCGCTCTCAAAAATCAAACTAAAAATGAAGACAGGGGGAAGTCTTGAAGACTACTCTACTTTGTAACCTGGGTATTTTTCTGAATGTTGTTATATGCATCTCATCCTCTTTGGATTCTCAAAGTACCCCTTCAAGTACACCTGTAATTCCTTGCTGAAAGCCAGAGGTTGCTATATGAGAACCGACTCCTAAAATATTTGGTCTTGAAATCCAGTAACATGCTAATAACACTAGATATGAAACTCCTCCTGCCACAATGAATAAATAATGGTGCACTGAATAATTTTAGGTTTTGATGAAGATATTATATTTAGACATGATAAACATGAAATTAAAACACTGAGCTAGGAATTGGTTTTGCCATAGACTGTATACAAGGGAAAAATGTGCAAACTATAAATCAAAAACCATGTCTACCTTGTAGTCCTCTTCAAAGAGTATGGATAAACTGCCTGATACACAGCATAGATGAGATCCCTATACTGCAGAGGTAGGCAAGACTAGTTTATCTGAAAAGATGGGAAGTAACAGATCCATATAGACTGGTTTGTCTTCACTCTTATTCATAAAAAGCAGTAAAGAGGTCACCTTCTTTTAGTAGAGATGTTTAAAACAAATTCCTATGGAGTCTGTTGTTCTTGATCTGCTGCAATATTGTTTTTCCAAGTCTGTAGTTATAAATTATAGACATCTTCAAAGTAATTGGAAGTTCATAATTTTCAAAGCCAAGCTCCAGTTATGGAGAAAAAAGATAATTAATATTTTCCTGTTTAAATATTTTTTAATGACAACTATAAAAATGACATGACCATAGACCTAAAACATACATGAATCATTTCCCCCAAAAAAATTTTAAATGTATTTTTTCTTTATTCTGAAAATGATGCAAATATGATTCCAGCTTTAATTTTACATTATTCTCAAATAATATTACAGCATGCTCTTTTTCTATACTCATTGCAGTGATTTAAAATAATGCTTAACTAATTGTTTTGATTAAATTAAATCTTGGCTTTACTGCTGCAGTTTCATATCAAAAGCTCATATTTTTTCCATTAAAAAAAAGCTCTATTAAAAGCTTCTAGGATCAATGGTAAATGGAAAGATCAAAAATTAATTTGTTCTCAAGATCTAGACCATATGCTGAACTTAATGACGAAATGAAAGTAAGGATGATGCATTTCCTCTGACCTTCACTAGATAAAGGCAGTTAACTGTCTTCGTAAGTGAAAATTGTGTCAATCAATCCACCCATTGAGACCCAGATGCCCAGGAAAAGATAGCTTATAACTTTATAATATGGAATTTATATGATGGGAAAGTCCATATGGATTGTCCAGTTGCTTACCAGTGCTAGTTGTGAAAACTACCTGGTTCTAAGAAAAGTTTTAAACAAAAAGAAAACAAAAAACTAACTGAGGACACTTAATAAATTAAACAGAAGATTTTATTCTGGTGTCACAAATACATTTTTTTCATATTCTGAAATTAAAGGAAAATCCTATGAACCTCTGGAGAAGGTCAAGGTTTCACTTTACATATATATGCATTGAATTTATAGCTATGTGGTTCAATATTGCCCAAAATTAAAGTAAGAAGACACAGACCAGTCACAACTCACCAGGAGAAAAATATCCAAGAATGGTAATGCAGTACGTATTCATTTATCTCTAACCCTTAATTTATGGTCATTGGCTTGATCCTGAATGGTCCTAAAAGTACACAACTAGGAAAAAAAAAGGAAGAAAACTAATAAGGAAAAAGAAGGGAATTTAAGTCCAGTTTCTAAGTAACACTGTGTGTTTATCCTACTAGGAATTCCACTTGTCAAGATCATATTCCAAATTGGTCTGACAAAGATGAAATGTAAGCTTCTTCACAAAACATTTGAAACAACAGGATTAGTGGTTTGTTACACAAAGTTATAGGAGATTTAACTTGGTGAAGAAGCTAAGAATAGGATGTCAGGAATCACTGTGGTAGCATATGCAGGTGCCAGGCACACTTATACAGAACTGCTATTCAAAATAAAAACCAACAAAAAACCCCAATGAGTGATAACAAATGTAACCAAAATACTCCATCTTGTACAAATTTACCTGAGCTGAAGTATTGCATTTATAAGTTCTGTAGTTCTGTAGTGAAAGAAAGGTCTTTGCTAAATATATAATATTTTCTTGTGAGAATCATGAGCTTTTGTAGAAAGTGCATTTTTCTTGTTAACTATATACTTTTCCAAAATATGATTGTGTATGTTTTGTTTGAAGATGATTTTGTGATAATCTATGCAAGTACTGTATCTTACCATGGTTCTATGAAATGCAATAGAGTTTGCAATATCAAAGCAATATTAGAAGAAAATTTTTGTATTACGTGTAATACAATCTGTTCACTGCACGCTAACAACTATCTTACAGTTATGATAAGCTTTAACAAGTATCAGGTGAAACAGTAGAACAAATATGCACATTCATTCCCAGATTATTGCTGTTTGTTTGCCACATTTCTACTCCTCTCTATTTTTTACTTTCTCTTGTTATTTTAGTTTTACCATAATTATTAATTTTTATGTGATGAGACAACCACTCTTCATGTTATGAAATATTCTGAGAAACAGAAGTGTTATGGGAATATGATATTGTGGAAATGATTTTCAACCATTTAAAAGACAAATAGTCTTCCAAAAAAAATGTTTCAGAACACTACTATTTAGAATGACAGTTATTTCATATACCTAGTTCAACTACGAAATAAAGAATAGTTTTGTTAATTTTGGCATTTTACTAAAATGAGTAACCAGTACATCCTAACTTAAGGAGTTTTGTATTAAGATTTTTTCCTCTCAATCTCAAAAATATACAATCATATATGAGAACAAAAATTAAAATTATAATCCTCTATTACCTTCTCTGACTTTGTGTAATTTTAGGAATTGCTACTCTCAAAAGCCATTAGACACATAGGTGTTTATGTGGTACATAAGGCAGCAGGTGACAAGTAGACGAAAAAGATTCAGCAACGAATGCTATATCTAGGTAGGAAAGAAATACAACAGAAAGCATTAATGAAAGAGAAACATGCCCTAGTTGAATTTCTAATCTATGGATACTGCTTAAAGTTGGGCATATGGATTGAACATGTAGATTGGCTCTGCTACCAAATGGAATTTCTTAGGCTGCAATAGAAGTGATGTACTTTGAATGATAAAATCATCTCTCATCTGCTTATAGGTATTCCATTTTTTCATGCTTCATGAATGTAATTCTAATATGGTATTTATAAATACTATATATATATACACAATCTTCTAAAATATATACCATCTTAAATTATCCATTTTTCAAAAGTGCTGAGTATATAAACTTTTCCTGAAGGACTTGGCTGTATTATCTGTCTTTAATTTGTCTTTTGAAAGAGAATATCTGAAAGATGAATTAAGTTGATTGTTCATGTAAAGCTGATATCTATACAGCATAAAATAATTCAACATTTGCAAAATAGACAGTGGAAGGTCTCCCATACAATAATAATGTATAAATATAATAATGGGTGAGTTAATGTTTTTATCTATCGTTGAAATTGGGTTCTGGATTTATCTACTGAAAAGGCATACAATATTGAAAATTAGAAGCAATTACTTCAGTTGAAATTCAGTCTGGGCTTATGTCTACTCAAAATTGCACAGAGATGCCTGTACCTGAAGCAGCCATCAGGAGAGAAAGGTAAAAACTAATTGCTAGACACTCAAAAGGGCTACAAAGAGAAGAATTAGTGTAGACAAAAGAAGAGAGATTCCTATTAATATCTGTGATCTCTTTAATGATAATTTTTTATCCTGACACTTGCTAATGGTATTTTTGGTGGGAAACTATTTTAATTCCTTTAAACTTTCCAGTTCCAGTGTGGTGCAAATCACTGCCCGTGTGAGAAGGAAGTTCGCTGAAAATCAGAGAAATCTCTTGTGGCATAGGAAAGCAAATCACACTCTCTAGGGAAGCAGGAACAGAAAGTTATGAGTGGGTTTTGACTATGCAGGAACTCCTGTCTTATACTGGCTCAGAAAGCATAAACTTTCTGTTTAGAGGGTAACTAGATTTTTCAGGAAGTCTATAGAAAGTTACAAGCAGTAAGAGCTATAAAGACACAGAAACCAGCGTGATGGCAGGTCAGACTACAGTTGGGATGACATCATAAGAAAATATGGAAGAGTATTATTATGGAACTTCAACTATTTGGATTGTTTATTATACCATAACACTTGAAACCTAATGCAGACAGGTCAAAGAGAAGAGTAACTCCTGTAATTAAGCTAATGGATAATATCTCAATCATCTTCAGCATTGAATTGTAGGATGGTTTGGGTTGGAAGGGACCTTAAAGATCACCTAGTTCCACCTCCCCTACCACAAGCAGGGACACCTTGCACTACACTAGGTTGCTCAAAGCCCCACCCAAGTGTGAACAAAATAAGTAAAATGCAGTCTCCTAAATTCTTTTGTTATGGTGGGCTGCACAGGAATATTGACATGAAATTCAAAAAAATGATTGCGAAACTGGACATTAACTTAAGCACAAGTAATACTGTAGTGAAAGTGAAATCTTTTTTATATTAGTGTTGTTTTGTCACAGTTTAATTATTAAGACTGAAATGCGTATATAAATAGAAGTAATTCACATTGTTTAAAAGAAAGCTGGAGCATAAGTGTTCTGTTACCACAACCAATAACATGAAATGAATAAACAGATTAAAAAGCACAAAGCCAACCCACCATCAAAAACAGAAAAGCACAAGAAATCAAATGAAATCAATCACCTCATAGCCTTGATTTATGCATTCTCATTGACTCTTTGTGACTGTATTTTTCCCGAATATACATGAATACAAGTAATTAATTGCCAGTAAACCCAGTGGTACTCAGTGATGCAAAAAAGATTGGTTTAGTCAACATGATTTGCCTGTTATATATTTAGGTGCCAGAAAAACCAAACTGATCGTAGTGGGTTGACCTTGGCTGGATGCCAGACCCCACTGAACCACTCTATTCCTCTCCTCCTCAACTGGACAAGAAAAATATGCTGAAAGGCTCATGAGTTATGGACAGGGAGTGATCACTCATCAATTACTATCATGAGCAAAACAGACTCAGCCTGGGGAAATTCATTTAAGTTATTACCAATCAGATCAGAATAGGTTAATGAGAAATAAAACCAAGCATTGATCCACCTCCCCACCACCCACACTCTTCCCTCCTTCCCAGGCTTAATTTCACTCACTATTTTCACTACCTCCTTCTTCTCCCAAATAGCATGGAGGATGGGGAATGGGGGTTGTGTTCAGTTCATCACATTTTTTCTCTGCCGCTCCTTCGTCCTCACTCTATTCCACTGCACCAGAGTGGGGGTGTCCCACAGGAGGCAGTCCTCCACAAACTTCTTCAATGTGGGTCCTTCACACAGGTTGCAGTTCTTCATGAACTGCTCCAGCACGAGTCCGTTCCACACACTACAGTCCTTCAGGAACAGACTGCTCCAGTGTGGGTCCCCCACAGGATCACAAATCCTGCCAACAAACCTGCTCCATCATAGGCTCCTCTCTCCATGGGGCCACAGGTCCTACCAAGAGCTTGCTCCAGTGTGGGCTTCCCACAGGGTCATAGACTTTTTTTCAGGCATTCACCTGCTCCAGTGTGGAGTCCTCCATGGGCTGCAGGTGGATCTCTACTCCTCCATGGACCTTGAAGGGCTGCAGAGGGACAGCTTGCCTCACTATGGTCTTCACCACAGGCTGCAGGGGAATCTCTGCTCCAGTTCCTGGATCATTTCCCCCCCCCTTCCTCTTTAACTGACCTTGGTGTCTGCGGAGTCATTTCTCTCGCACATTTTGACTCCTCTCTTTGTCTGAAGCTGTGCAGTATTCCCCCCACCCCCCCTTCTCAAATCGGGTATCCCAGAGGTGCTACCACCATAACTGATGGGCTTAGCTTTGACTAGAGGCAGGTCCATCCTGGAGATGGTTGATATTGGCTCTGTTGGATTTGGGGCATCTTCTGGCATCCTCTCACAGAATTCACTCCTGTAGCTCCCCCGCTACCAAAACCTTACCAGACAAACCAAATACATTAGAATATTCTACTATTACTCATAATAGAGCAAAGCTCATCGGCCACTGCCTGTTATGATGCAAGATGATCACTTTAACAATTGAGATTTTACCATTTTATTGGCTTGGTTATATTCAATAACACTGGTGCCTTCCTTTTCATGGTCCCACCATTAGGCACGTAATATAGTACCCAAAGTTTTGTAATTGTAGCCTAGGCAAAATGGAGGCAGCTAATCAGGAGAATTAGCCAAAAAAAAAGCCACCTAGTTTACAAGGGACAAGTAAATTATTAGTAGCATACAAATTCTGTGCTATTTGTAGAGACAAACTATATTGGAAAAAAGTACTAGTTGTCAACATGCCAAACACCATTTCAAAAATTCAACAATCTAAATGACTGAGTTCTAGATCCTGAGAACATTCCCAAGTATTGTTTAATTTACCCATGTGTGCTAAAATGAAATCTAATGAATTTTAATATCTCTGTGAATGCTACATTGAACTGAACTAGATAATTGATCTTCACGGATGGTAAGCTCATGGCACAAAAATGTCAAACCAAGTACCAGTTAAATTCTGACCTTCTGCATCTAAAGGTTCTAGAAATACTACTGATCATCAGATATAAATAGCACAACATCACCAGCCTCTGAGCAGAAGCAAACAGATCACTAGATGAATACTGGGGACACGACCACAAACATCCCCTAGTACAATATCATAGATATGTTTTTTACTGGAAAAAAAGGATTACAGTTTTTGTCACTGGTTAACGTCTTCCATAGCAGTGCAACAGGCAGAGCACGTCACCTTTCAGGATGTTTTTGCAACATTGGATGTTTAAATTTAAATATTTGACATAAATTAACAGAGATTAGGTCCACCTCAAAACAGGTATGCAATCAGAGGAATGTATCTGCTACATTATTTATTTTCTAAACAAAGGTTTTTGTGAAACCAAGATTCACAGCCCAAAATAATCTCATTCTTGTCTTAGTACCAAAGTTGCTTTGCTCAAGGCAGTGACTCTGCAGTTCACACTGTGAATATTTGTTATTTACTCTGAAAAACACATAAAACTACTGAATAAGTCCTACTCAGTGTCAGTAGTGTCTGAACACAAAGCTACTGTTTCTGAGCCTGGGCAGCTCATAAAACACAGTGTAGATACACGTGTTTGAGTCTAAATAAATGAAGACAAGGAATGACGTGGAGAACTGGGCCCTAAATTATCCACATTGCTTGGTTGTCTTACTCACTGACTGTATGAAACCACTTACTACAGCTCCTTCCAAAGTAATGTCACATGAAATTCCAAGGCAATACTCCCACAAGGTAATACAGTCTATGTAAGGTCATTAGATTATTATTTTTTTTTTGTATTGCTAAGAAATGCAAAAGTACAGTTTTATCACAATTTTCCATTACAAAACAGTCATGCAGCAAGGCAAATGCCTATTTGAGTGGAATAAGCATTGATCTAAGAATGATGTGTTCCCACATATGAAATATTTAAGCTCTGAAATTCACTCCCACTGATAGTCTTCTACTGTCCACATTGCTTCAATAGTAATTTTACTCTAGATTCTCTTTTGGAGTGAGAAATTTCTGCTCCACACAGCTCTAGAAACTGAGCTATGGCATGTTGTGACTATCTACTGGGTTTCTTTTGTGTTACAGTCTTCTGATATTCTTGCAGCAGCTTTGTACCCTCAGGTGAATCTATATGACTTCATGCATAGGGCATGCAACATACCTCTTCAGAGTCTTACCATAAAATGGCATTTCATAGCTTCAGTACAGTCCACATACTATTTCAGAAAAACACTTGGAACACAAAAAAAACCCCCAAACCAATTAAAGAAAAAAACTCCCCAAAAAAAAAAAAACCTAAAACCAAAAGCATCTAGAAGAATGGTTCTGTAAAAGTAAGATCTGTGAAGTGCAAAGACTAAAATGCTGGGCAGATGGACAGTCCTAGAGATTGCTGTGTGGTGAGTGTGATCCACTCTATGCAACTGATCTCAGAGTCTGATCTCAGTTATTGTTTTCCTTAACTACAATTATTAGGTAATCAAGCTAAAGTTAGTCTGTGCTTCTGTAGATTGCAGTTAAAAGTGTGGAAGGTTTGCCTAAGCAAAATGATACCTTTTATTATAATCTAAGCCTCTCTGGAACCCATAGATTAACCAGTCCCCTATATATAAATGCACTGGTTGCCAATCCTGGAGCTGACAGTCTGACTGGGACTGACACATGCACAGACAGCAGTATTCGGTGCACAGGCCAGCAGTCACAGATATTTTTATTAAAAGTCACAGCCAAGAATGTTAGTCATTTTTCATGAGATGTCAAAGAGTTGACAAATGTTTCTGGAACACTTCTCCAGAAAGAAAAAAATCTGTGTTTAACCCACTGCTCTTCATAAGTCT
The DNA here is from genome assembly GCF_009829145.1 of Chiroxiphia lanceolata. Lineage (NCBI taxonomy): Eukaryota > Metazoa > Chordata > Aves > Passeriformes > Pipridae > Chiroxiphia > Chiroxiphia lanceolata. Next base: position 53,790,819 of record NC_045638.1, read on the forward strand.
TTCCAAAGATATAACTTTCATCTCCCATTTACTGAAGTTGTGTTATTAGGGCAGTGTGGCAAAAATACAGGATTCATCAAGTCAGTCAGAGTGCAAGAAAACTGGAATATGATTCTATAATGTGGTGATCAGGAAAATTCCCAATGAAAGGTATTACTCAGACTTCTGGACAACTTCCATAGCTCTACAAACACACTACAAAATATGTATGTAACATGAAGTGAATGAATGTATGCAAAAATGTACAAACACGGATCAAAACATAAGACCCTTCAGTCACATAAGCCTATTGTCAGCAAGGCTATAGAGGTAGGGACTTTTTTTTGTGTGTTCTTATTACAGCTGGCCACACAGAGGCACAACTTCAAAAAGAAAGATGAAAGCAAAAATTCCAGGTAAATTCTTTTAATTTTATCAATTAGTTGAATGAGGAATACTGTTTCTGTAAAGCATACTGGTTTAAATTTTGTGTTTAGTTGGATTCTGTTGTTGTTGGTTTGATTTGGTTTTCTGTTGGCCTATTTTCGTTTGGTTGGGGTGTTCTGGGAGTTTTTTTTTGGTTGATTGGGTGGTTGGTGGTGTGGTGGGGTTTTTTTTGCATGTGTGTGTGTATTTTTTTGTGGGTTTTTTGTGGGTGTTTTGGGGGTTTTTGGGGGGGTTTTTTGGTGTGGGTTTTCGGTTTTTTTGGTGAAGCTAGTCCTAAAATGCCCAATTTTGTTCATATATTATCCAAAAAATCTTAGAATCTTATCTACGTCTACATGTTTCATTCCTCCCACCACATCTTGGCCTTTAGTTGTGAATTTGGTCACAGATAAATAATGTGGAAGAGAGGTGAATAGGAAATGAACAGAGAGAAGATGTTCCTGACAAGGAGAGTCTGATAATCAAGGTATAAAATAATAAACAGCATAGACAGCACAGATACACTTAGTTTGGCAGTGACTTACTCTTAGATTTTTCCTGTTGGTAAATAAGGAAAAAAATTAGGGAATAGCTGATTATGGAAATTTACTGAATCTCTGAAGTCGAAGGTCTTGTAAAAGAGTTGCTTAAAACATAGAAATTGCTGTAGTGGATATAATTTGAAGTCCACTTTTCCCAGAATATTGCTATGCACTGTGATTGGGAGACCTGCATTTGCTTCAGAGGACAGAAACAAATAACGATTAAGTTAGTTCTCAGGAAAAGTGTATCTTCAAAGTAATTTTTACTCCCCAACTGAACTCACTGTAAATTCTGAAGATGCAGTTTAGAAAACTGAGTTAAATAAAAAAAAAAAAAATATTATGGAAGCTCTTTTTTTTCTGTTGGAATTCAACTATACAAAGTACATGATTTTCATGTAAAATTGTTTTATTTCTTCATGCAAAAGACAATTCTTTAGCTACCCACAAGATGGCACCAGAAGATTGAATAAAGTTTAGTCCAGTACCTGGCCTCACAGTTCTTGACATTTCTATTTTTTCTGCATCTCTGCCTCCAAAATGGCAGAAATATAATATGTATGGCACAGACCCAAAAATCTGCACCTGATGGCACTTTTAAATGCATATCATTTTAATAAAGAGTAAATGTAGTACTCGTCTCAGATTGATTCAAATAGGCATTTTGTCACATATTAGGCTAATACTTAAAAATAGGTATTTTCCAAAAATACCTCAGTCACAGTTTAAAAGATGAAGGTTAATTCCTAGGGAAGACTATTTCTCCCATTACATGATTTGTGTTTAATGCTTTTAAAGGTAGGAAAACTTACATTTTATTAAACAGCTCGAAATATCATAATATGAAAAGATTTTTCAAAGTTAATAGAAGTTAACATAATTTTAAATGGGCTTTTGTCTAAAGGGGGAAATTTTATAGTGAGGGTACCACTGGTAAACTCTAGCTGCTGAGAATTTGTTGATTTTCTTTTTTTATTAATTTATTAAATTTTGAGGAAAATTTTAGTTTCTGTAGTAATGCAAAGTGTATAATGCCTGTTCATATTACTCTACTTTGGGAATCTTCCACATAAAAATAATGAAATAAGGTCCTTAGGACTTATTTATTCATTAGTTCATGTAATAAAGAAATTTAGAAAAGGATTCTTCTAAATTTTTTAAGACAATTGAACTGTAAAATTTGTACAAAAATTGAGCTTTTACAAAAGAATAATTCTGTACCTTTGTAAAAACAAGACAATTAACTATAATTCAGTTGCAAAAATAATCTGATTTACTTCAGAACTCAGGTACATGTCCAGTCTTCTTATAAATGATATATTTTACATACATAATAAAAATATGTATGAAAAGCATGCAACTAAGTAAGAGCTTAAAAAGAAGAAAAATCAAACCAAGGTAATTTTAAAACTTCTAGTACAGCACACTGCAAATACCAGTAATATGCAGATAATATTATTTACCACAGCCAGCAAAAGTAAAGAGAAGCATGCAGTAAATCAGAAATATATTCTAGTAAGGTCTGTATACTGAACAAGATAACTTATTCTCCCTTCCTAAAAATCACACGGAAACATAAAAAGCAAATCTTGAATGCTAATGGGCTCATGCTCAGTGGCAAGTGACAAGTGATACCCTCAGTGGTCTGTATTCGAACCAGTACTTCTTAATATCTTCATTGGTGATATAGACAGAGAGATCAAGGGCACCCTCAGCAAGTTTGCAGATAACACCAAGCTGAGTGATGTGGTTGGCACGCCTGAAGGATGGGATGCCATCCAGAGGGACCTGAACAAGCTTGAGAAGTGGGCACATAAGAACCTCATGCAGTTTAACAACACTGAGGGCAAGGTGTTTCACTTGAGACAACTCTCGGTATCAATACAGGCTGGGGAATGTGACTGGGAGCAACCCTGCTGAGAAGAACTTGTGGATACCAGTGAATGAGAGGCTGGACACGACCTGGCAATGCACATTTGCAGCCCAGAAAGGCAACTGTATCCTGGGCTGCATCAAAACAAGTGTGGCCAGCAGGCTGAGGGAAGTGATTCTGATGGTCTACTGCTGAGACTTCACCTTGAGTACATCTAGCTGAGAGCATCCAGCTCTGGGGTCCTCAGCACAGCAAAGATGTGGATCTGTTGGAGCAAGTCCAGAGAAGGGCCATAAAAAGGATCAAAGGGGTGGAACATCTCTCATATGAGGATAGGCTGAAAAAACTGGGGTTGTTTTTTGTAAGGCTCTGTGGAGATCTTATTGAGTCCTTTCAAAATTCAAAAGGTAGAAACATTGGGACAGACTTTTTACAAGGGACTGTTCCAATAGGATAAAGAATAATGGCTTTAAACTACAAGACTGAACTAGTTAAACTGAACATAAGGAAGAAACATTTAAAATGAGGGTGGTGAACACTGAAACAAATTTCCCAGAGAGGTGGCAAATGTCCTGTCCTTGGAAACATTCAGGATCAGATTGGACTGGGCTCTGAGCAACCTGATCTAGTTCAAGATGTCTCTGTTCATTGCAGGAGGGGTTGGACTAGATTACATTTAAAGATCACTTCCAACTCAACCCATTCTATGATTCTACTCTAATGAATTATTAAACTGTTTTTATCTCAATATACAAGTTTTACTTTGATTCTCCTCCCTATTCCATGGGGGTGGGGAGGGAAGAGAGGGGAGGTAGAGTGAGGGACTTAAAACCATGACAAGACCTTAGTGCCAAAGTTCTGTTTTCAATATAAGAGATTTTAAAATTAGAACTATTTAAATTCCTTCTTGAAGTCATAGAAATAATCTCACCAAGTGTCCAGTTAATGTTTTTAACACTCATGCTGTGGTAGGGAAGTCTGATCTGAATACATCTCTTTTAATAGATGGCATCATCACTGTGATCAGTGACAAAGAGAGCTCATACATTTCAAATATGAGCACCATGTAGTTTACTAATGTATCATTTGCATGAATACATGGTGTTTAGTTTTTTTTTACTTACCACAAGATCTGTGGATTCCCCACATGGATGGACAGTCAGTGTCACGCCGTATGCAAATAACTCCTCACTGATGTGGTTAAAAGGTTAATTTCTGGTTCTGGAAAAGAACCATTGATTTTTACAGTGCTAGCTAGTTGTAGGGAATCTCAATGTTTTCCAAGTTTCACCTGGGATTTTCGTGATATGTCTCACTGAAACTGACATGTTTTAGAAAATGCTGTCTGATTTGCAGCCCATTTTTAAACAATGGCAACAAAGGTCTACAGACAGATATAAAGGGTGTGTTTCTTAAGAGAATGTATGCTTTTTTACTTAATCAGCCTCTAGTGTCCATATAGGGTATGTACCACTCCAGTTATTGTCTGTTAATATTTTAAAATAGATGGAAATAATAATAATACTAAACCCAATAGTGCTTTATCTTTCATAAACTTTATATGTATCTTCAAATCCATAACATGTATAACCTTGTGTATAAAAACTAATGCTAAACAACGAGAATGCAAATTCAGGCATGCAAAAGCTAGGAAACAACATAATTAAGGTTTCCCTTCGCCTTGAGGATTTCTGTTCAATAAGTGTATTAGGTGTATATCTTTAACTGCATTCCATTTTCTTCCTCTAGACTCCCTTCCTATTTGACACACGAGGATGGTTGGCAATGACAGATTGTTTCCAGTTCCTCCCTTTTGATATATACCACCAATACATAATTTCTAGATTTTGTCTAAGATACATAACGAAAACAAAATGGCTTATATCCTGATATTCCCATTCACCCTTACTGTTCTCATTATGAGAGTATTGAAATGCTTCATATCTATCAAGAGGCAAAGTTATCCAATATTTCTTTGGTACTTGAAGAAGAGATCATCAACCTTCTTCAATGTTACCCAAAGCGTATTCTAACTTCCATTTAGAAATTTGATTTGAATGGAAAGTGCTGTAGGATATGACAGTATGCTGTTGTTATGACAGAAAATCTCCATTTATTACCTCTTTAAAACCAGAAATAAAACCACACTCAGGATATTTTGTATGTAAAAAAACCCTGTGTAATGGTTTGGTCTAGGCCTCTTCCTGGCAACCAGGTTGAAACTAAGGAAGTACCATATCCCAGTATACCATTCTATTTTTTTGCGTAAGCAGACATATAAGTAGGAGGGAAGAGAAGGTCGAGCCCTTCTTCTGTTCTGGTGTACTTGGAGAGAGCAGCCCTCCCTGTGGCTCTTCAAGTCGTGGGGGTGTGGGTCTGTGGTTTGTTGAGAGGCCGTGGCCTTCTTCCCAAGTTTGAGAGGGAGATGCGGTGATTGTGGATTGAGATGTTCCTGCTTTTCTCAAGGAAAGTATTGAGATTTTGTTCGTTAGTTCTTTATTGACTGTTCTTTATATCTGGGGTTTTTTTTCTTTTTCCCTTTTTTTTTTCTTTTTGGGGGGTGTTAGAGGTTCTGTTTTTATATGTATATAGTATTGCAACTGTTTGCAACAAACGTGGGTAGAGCCCTTTCCAAATCTTCGTTTGCGAAGCCTAGCTATGATTGTAACTGTATATAAATGTAATATATGTAAATATATATATATATAGTGTTAGTTCTGTTATTTCAGTTCTCTAGGTTTTTGGTTTTTTACCTTTTCACTTGGTTTGGGGGGAAGCTTTTGCTGTGTTGTTGGGGACTTGGCAGGGAGCAGCTCCAAAACGCCACACTCTGACATTCCAGTATTGTTTATACATTTTTCAGTTTTCAAACCTGAAATGGTTACACCATCAGACCTCTCTGAACACATGAGAAATTCACAAAATGTCCTTTTGTTTAAATAACAGGTACCAGATGTCACAGCAAGTAAACTGTACCTCAGCTGCCTGTGAGTTAGCAAATTCCCTGTGTTCAACATTGCTTAGATTAATTGGCAGGCCATTTGCTTTTGACGTGCTGCTATTTGCACTGCAGGACGGGGCACAGCCTCAGCTTTGTGATTACATCAACAACTACTGAAAAAAAATCTTCAGCTTTAACAGCTGAATTATAAAAAGCAACAGACAAAGCCCCCAAAAAACAACGTGCATATTTATGGCTTGTTCTTCAAACATGTTTCTTCTACATATATATAACACACAAATAAAAGTGTCTTCAACAATGCTGTCTGAAGATATTTTAACAGATAAAAACAATTTCAAAACCTCTGACTATTCATTTATCGATCAGAACTGGTATTATGTTGTTTTGTAGAACTTCTCACTGTCATAGAAGAGGACGAACTTTACAATAAAAATGTGAACTGGGAATACCCATGGTAATCTGAATCAACTAATAAGGTTTGATACCCATCTATTTATTTTGAGTCAGATTGTTCAAGGTCTATAGGACTCAAATAACCCTTTTACTCTTACGTAGATTGGAAAATGGTCAAGCAAAACTGTAGTCCCTACAAAGCATTAAATTGCTCGTGTTTCTAGTGCATTGTCCTGTTTGTTAGGCAGCATCACAGGGTAGAATGGTAATATGACTTTATTATTCTACAGATATATAGGAAACCAAAATTATATTTATTTTCAGACTCCGGATTGTATAATTTGAAATGCAAATAACTTTAAATTTCAAGCATTGTATAACTTGAGATGCTATGCTAGTTCCATCACTTAGAATCAGGATGAAAAGCAGCCTGGAACTGGAAAATTTCTGTGGAAAAAAAAAGAAAAAGAAAAAGTTAGTAAGAAAAGATCAAATTTATTCAGTAAGAGGGATTCTGGTTTTTGTGGGGTTTTTTAATAATTAAATGACATTTAACTTTACAGTTATATATTTAAAAGGAATGTGAGGCTAATAGTTCAGACTTCATCTCCTGCAGTTTTGCTGCAAAGGTGGATCTAAATACTGTGTCCATAATACTTCTTCCTGATAAGGATGAGAAAAGACTCAGAAAAGGGCATCTAAAAGGTTTTGTAACAGCTATCTCCAGACCTCACGCTGTTGCAGCCTGCGTGTTCAAATCAACTTGGGACCTGATTAATACAGACAGTTTTGGTCCAGGAGCAGCCTAATGTAAGGACAGTTCTACTCCGCTGTCATAAAGCCTTCCCTCTGACTCCTCTGATAGGACGTGCTGGATTTGGTACTCAGAAAGCCATGTAGGAGATAGGCTTTTTGGTGCTGGTGGTAATTTTCATCTCATGAGTCACAGAGGCCTGTTAGGTTGCTGATGCTATAGCCTCATTGGCTCTGCTCAGCTGGACTCTGGAGCTCCTATCTGTCTGCTGAAGCACCTACATCTGCCCAGCCACTGATCATTCTCAAGCAACTGCTTGAGACATACTGACTGTGGAGAGTAGGCAGAATTGATGCGGTACCTTCCTTCTGCAAAGAGTGCTGCTTATTAGCCATGTGTGCAGGTATTCATCCCCTGTGAATCGGATTCATTTCCAGCATAAAATGCTGAACTTTTGCTAGTAACGGCTGTTCTATGTCTTCTCAAGGGTATTGAGTCTCCTCTTGGAAGAACAGGAACAAAGCTGACACATATGACCTGATAAGAGTCTTCCACTTCAATGCCTTTCAGAGATTCCTATGATATAGGTACTATGTTGGTGAAAAGAATGCTGCTATGTGTCTTCTTCTGTCACTTTGAACATCAGTAACCCTTTCGTACAATAGGTGACTCTGACCAAGGGTTGTCCATGTTGTCAGGGCATGCAAAGTCTCCTGTATTTTCAGATTCCCATAGACACAAATGTGTAAACACACCTCATTGAGCTGTTTTTCACAACACTCAGGTGTTAGATGGCAGAAACTGTCCCGCACAGCAAGGCAGGTTACATAATACTCCAGGTCTGTATCATTAAAACAAGAGCTTCCGCTCAGCAGGACTGGATGGATTATGTGCTACTTGCACAGTTCATTGGGCATCTCGCTCGCAACATTCAGGACCTTTTCTTTCAGGGTTTTGAAGGCCACATTCAGTCCTTTATGTTTATGAACATAAACTGGAAAATCTCCCATGAGTAAAAGAATGGAAGATTAAACTGCATAGTTTAGTATATTTTTCCTGCTACACTGAGAATGTTCCTTATCTGAGTCCTCTCGACACAGTAAAATTCGTGTTCCACTTCCACCCTGGACACAGTATTTCCCACAACTGTCCATTGCATCCCTACCTAGGAAAGTTAACTTGTAACCTTGACATGGTTGTCTCAAGCCCGAGGTCTTGCTAATGTGGAGAGAATAGAATGTTGTTACCCCTTGCTAATCCTGATTTTATGGACCTCTATTTTATTTCCTCTAAGTAACATTTTTTCAGATTACATGTTCTTAGCCCATTGTCATTTCTTGTACAGAAATTATTCTGTATTTTGCTACCTTTCTCTTCACTTTTTCCAAGTCTATTGCATCATTTTTTTACAGTCAGAGTTGCTTGCATTATTAAACTGTGGTAAAGTCAGCTACCAGCATTATGGTGGTTTGTGTCTTGTCCTGTCTTTTTTTTCTAATAGTCCCCCTTATTTGTCTTTCTGAACACTGATATTATCAAACTGGTATTTCAGGAAATGTTTTTTTACACCCCAAGATATCACTCTGGGGACGTAATGGTTAGTTCAAAGCCTATAATTTTATATGTGAAATTAGGATTGTTTTTCTCCCATGTACATCATGTTATATTATTTACACTGAATTTCATTTGTCACTTTGCTACCCTTCAGTCTTCTAGTCTTTTTTTAATTTCTCACAGTCAGCTTTCAAAGTTACTATCCTGAATAATACAGTATTGTCAGCAGCCTTTTTCTTTCCAGTAATCTGTTTTCCAGGTCAATGATGAATATGTTTTATGGTACAGACTCCTGCTTACCAGCATTGATGACCTGTCTCCACTTCAAGAACTGACAACTTACTCCTACTTGTGCTTTCTTTCTCCTAACCAGCCATTTATCAGTGCAACAAATGGCTTTGCTCACGCCACCTAATTTACTTAAAAGCTTTGTGTGAGATATTTTGTCCAAAGGCCTTTTGAAATCTTTGTAAACTAAATAATTTCCCCCTCTTCTCCTGCAATCACCCAGTTTCAGATAGATCCTTGATAAGTCTCCCACTGAGAGCAGCTCCCTAATGGGACTCTTATCTCCCCTTTTTCACCTGCAAGGATCACCTCTGAAGCCTCTCAAGAATGATCTTTTTCTGCTTGTTTTTTTTTAGTACACCTATTGTATTCTGATTATCAAATGGCCATATAGACTTCTATATCCTGACATGTGTAAAAAAAGAATATATTTTGTTTCCCTTTGCCACTTGTTTGTTCTTTTTAATTACTCTTTATGCTTTCACAGTTTATAATCCCTTCTAGTTTCCTTTGAATATAAGGGTATGATGTCAGGGGTTTTTTTATTGTTTCTAGAAACTTCCCTTAAATTATTATTCGATTTTGCTTAAGTCTTGAGACCTAACTACCTTTACAGAGGTATTAAAAATATTGATTCTTTTTTTATGTAACAAGATTATACATGTTCCCTTTTCTTTTCTTACTGTTAAAAACTGACTTTTTGAATTGCTACTATGTCTTAAGTGGGAAAATAAGAGAAACAAAAATGACGTTTACTCACTCAAGTGATCCAGAGAGCACTTTTCTAGGCACAAAACTGGAAATTATCTTCTTAGAAGGTTTATTTCTGTTGTCCTTTTTTTTGGAGGTGCAAGGGGACAATTGGACTAGCTCGGCTTAAATGCATAGGTCAAATTTTTCTTGCAAAATCCGAAACAGACAACGGAAATTTGAAGCTGATAAGAGAATGAAAGGCTACACAATAGAATGACTCATGGCATTTCTGGGCAAGCAGCTGGGGAAAAACATTATCACTTGGATTGTGTGTCTGGAAATTTGTATTAATTTTCTGCCTTGCTGTAGATGTGAAAAGCATAGAGAAAAGGATGTGTTCTGAACATTTCAGTATCAGGTCTATATGTTTAATATTCTTTCATAGAATCATTTTAACTACCACCTGCTTTGAACCACTGTAATTTCCCTAGGCTTAAATTGAAGGAATTTACAAAAGATTCTGACATCTTCCTTAAAGGTTACAGAGTAAAGAGAAAAAGATCAAAAGATTGAATTTCACCAAGAACAATTAAGTAGAAAACCATTTATGATGAAAGTAATGAAAAATTAAAGTTTTTTTCTTGGAAGAGACTACAGTTACAGCTTTTCATACAACTTAACCACTAGCATTCTAGATCACAATTATTTATCTGGAATCACATTCTATTCACTTAAATATATACCAGTGTAATTTTTGTCTTTTTTCCTTTATCATATCATTATTCCATTTTTTGCAGGTAAGAGCCACTTACATTGTCTTAGAGTATGACTATTATGACAGATAGGAAGTCACTTATTATTTCTTTAGAAGTTATGTATATCTATTGCCATGCATATCAACTGCTGGTGAAATGAGGTCCTTCTGTTTGGGACCCTCTTATAGTGCCACAACAAATAAAAAAAGAAGGAAGACTGAGAAAAAATCAACTACATAATACAAGAATTACTATTATATTGTGTAGTTTATGTGATACACTTCCTATCTTCACAGTTTTTATATTGGCTTATGAAATATTTTACTTTATAATGCATAAATAATGGAATAACCTGATAAGCAATTAAAACTCTCTCAACACTTCCTCCACTTTAAAGGATTTGACCTCATTAGAGTTGAGGCTTGAGCTTAACAGGTAGGCTAGGTTCTCTGTAAGCAACTCATATAGTGGTAGAAAATGAAACAAGAAAATGCAATTTTTTGTAGGCTGCCAGAAGGGAATGAGTTCAGTCTTCTTTCCTTGTACTCAGAGGGGCATATGAATCACATTCATTGAATGCAGTTTGTTGGTACATTCTGGCACCTCTGCTCCAGTTGAATCAAGTTCAATTAAATAGAAATTCAGCCTGAAGACCTTTCCTCACAGGTAAAAAGTGTTTGTATTTTGCCTCTGGCAATATACTGTGTTAGGGCCTCGGTAAACATTAAAAGTGAGAAAATTCTTGTTTCTTAGTATCCAAACCCCCAAATTAACTGTGAAGAGTTACCAGAGAAGCCTGTCTGTACTCAGCTGTGCTTCAGGGCTCAAAATTTGCTCTGAAATTAAAGGAATATGTTGGAGTATTCCAACCTCTCAAAGCTCTCTAATTAAAAAAGTGTACTTCCTAAAAACAAGATTTTAAAAAATACTGAAGTTTTCTCTTGTTAACATAAATATCAGTAACAATAATAGTATGAACTGTAATGGGTAAAATACAACATAGCTTGAAACTGACAGAAAATAATGGTTAGCTTTTGTACCAGATTAGCTTCGACTAATGCTCAGACACCCACACAGACAGTCTCTCACTTCTCAAAAAGATGGGGAAGAAAATAGGCTGAGAAAGCTCATAGGTCAAGAGAAAGACAGAGATTTTGTTTACTAGTTACTGTAAAACAGTACTGCTAAAACAGACTTGGACAGGAATTAAAAACATGTAAAGCACCACCCTTTCTGAGAAGGACCATTTAGAAATAGATATATGGAACAACCTCCTTTTACATTTTATTTCCCTGTGCGTGTGTGTGTGTGTGTGTGTGTGTGTGCACATTTGATATTTACAGACTGGTGCTCAAATGAAAGTTTACTTCTTAGATAATCAGTTGAATCTCAACATATGTACCCTGTAACCAAGTTTCAAAACCTTTTACATTTTATTTTTCATTATGAATTTTTTTCAAAGGAATAAAAAATGTTTGGAAAATTTTGCATAGATCATCCTTTAAAAATCGTATTTTCTCAGTCACTTAAGAGAACTCAAAAATAGCAGATGCATTGCACATCTCAGACAATAAATAAATTTATTTTATTTTAAATAATTTATTTTAAATAATTTATTTTAAATAACAAAAAATTGTTATTTTTTCCCTCAAAAATAACAATGGACAGTAATGCAATAAATACATAGGCAAACAGAGTCTAACAAAAAGATAGTCTTGGCAGGTGTAATGGGAAGAATTCTAACACAAATTTATACGAAATTCAACAGTTGTATATGCTGAATTCACCATATGGTGCCCACAAATATTGAATGGGAACATATTTAGATAAGGTAAATTGTAGACTGATAGCAGGCAAAAGAGAAACTAAAGACAAGAGACAAATCTTTAGTAACATTTCATTATTAGCTAGTTAATGTATCTTACTTATATAGTCAACAATGTCTGACAGGAAAGTAATACCAAATTTATATTTTCTAGAACACAGTAGATATAAAATATACTTCCATGAGTTTGATTTAAAACAAGTAATTGGTTGATTAAAGGGAAAAACTTTTAGATTGACTAATTTGATATTTAATTTTCATTTGACACATACAGTGCAGTTAATTGCTTTCACATACCCTCAGGAATGCAACAATGTAATATTTTAAATTTTCGTACAATTTTATTATAATGCAGAAAATATAATACGAAAATTATTTAATGTATTTACTTATCCTAAAATAAGTAGGATAATGATAAATTTAATAGATTAGTATTTATGCAAAATTAAGCACTTAAATTTGGCCCATTTCAGACAGGCAGAAGAAAACATAAGTGTTTGAGAATCTGATTTAGGTTTTAGATTCACATATTAACTTATGTTACAAGGTTGATTTGAATTTTGAATATTAATTTTTTTGCACTACTTTTAAACTTTTACAGACAAAAATAATCCACAAGCAATATTTTATGGACACTGTGACATGATTAATACCTTTGAAAGTGTTTTAATTTGCCATCAGAGAATTGAAGAACACAGAGGTGAAATTCAATGAATAAATTACAAAAAAACTTTCTCAGCTTAAGTTAGAATGCACAGATCAGCAAATTTAGTCACCTCTTTTCAGTGCTTGCACTGATGAATACATCATCCCAGCATTTTCTTTAATTGCATAATCTTACAGATGTTGTTTGTAGTTGGTAATGTGTGTTAGTCATTTCTATTGTATATTAGTGATTGTCATACAGTTTATTCATTGAAATAGGACATAACAATTTAATTGTAAGCTTGTCTAATCTTTATATTATCCCACTTTGTAAATATGGTAGATAACAAATAATTGAAAAGAATACCAATAAAAAGAATGTTCTTCTAATTAAGCAATACTTAAGATTAAAGTAGAAAGATTTTTTAAAAAAGAACTGATTTCTACACAAAAGAATTCAAGAGAAAAAAAGCAATTTTCGTACCCAGATAATACTTGAAGTGTTCCATATCAGGGAGAAATCTCCCTTACGCTGAGTGTCTAGCTAAGTGCCAGTTGAGGCCCATTTTTAGGTAATAACTGAATCTTATGAAAACCTTATGCTGAACTACTGATCAGGTAATTACAATTTCTAAAAGGACAATCTGTTTCCACTGAAACAATTTTCAAATCCAACTGGTTCATTGGCTTTAAATTGTTAAGCAAATGTGAACACAGCCACACATTTGGAAGAAAGAAAATGCCTGTTCTGTAAAAATGCAAATTTTTAAGAGAATCTACTACAGTTTGTAAGAATACAAGCAATTTGGGTCAACTAGCAAGCACAGACAAATAAGTTAAGATGCTAAAATTGAACCTTCCTTTCATTGTACCAAGACCTCCTTGACTATTCAAAGAGTACTGGTGAGAACCATGTTGTTTTAGTGGTTTCTTTACATCTCATCATTTCATGAGTACACACCTAGATGATGGTTAAGAGACCTTGAGATGAAGAAACAGTTTTGACAATCTTAGAAGTGTTTTCCCGTAAGTGCTAAGCATTGCAGCCATTTCTTCATGATATATGTTTAAATAGTAGAAACTACGTTTCTTTTGGGATTGGTGAGAGTGTCAAGGTCCAAATCTAATGTGGTAAATAGTTAAAATATTTGTGTTAGTTTATATATATACAAAGAATAACAAAACTCTTTGGCTGACTTAGCAAGATGATTACCTTGTCAGATATGAAATATGATTATAGGAGAAACTTCATGATGGATGGAAAGACCCATTACTTGAAGAATACATGTTATTAGAGTGAAAAATATTGTAAATTCATGGACACAGATGGATACCATTTTGCATGAAATATTTATGGGAATTCTGTGTTGTCTATATTTGATGATAAGTGGTTGTTTAAAAACTGACATGTCATTCTATCCAGTTTTTGGTGCAAGACTATATTAACTTTGAGTTCAGGATGATATTAATCCTTTTTGTGCTCTCCTCACACATTACATAAGTGTGTCCTCTGCAGCATGGATACATTAAAAAATCAGCAGGACTTTTCAAGGATTTTTACATAAATGAGAAAGTGAAAAAAAATCATCTGTTCTCAAGCATTAAGGTAATAATGGCCTGATTAGAAAATAAGCTAAAGAGATTAGATTCATTTAGTCAATTAAATAGAAATGGACTGTTTTTTGTTTGGTAACATTTTTGTTTTTAAGAAAAGTAGAAATAAAGAAGGTTTGGGAATAATAATTATTATATTTTTAGGTTTTGTTTTATTCACTTGAAAGCTGAATAGGTCTTAATAATAAGTACAGTCCTTGTGAGCACCCAGTAATAAGAAAACTAAAAAAAGTCAGTGCTCAAAACCAAGCAAGCTGTATACTAGCTTATACAGATATTTGTTTCACTGGATCAAAAAAAGACAACTCATGAAAAAAATATCTTAAATCATAAAGTCTACCATAACTGGTACACAGAAATTAATGAAAAAAATATGCAATTCTGCTGCTGAAGCAAAAATTACAGCATAAACAACAGATGGACAGAAGAGGAAGGACAGAATGAAGGCAATATATGTTATATTTTAAGTATTTCTAGGTTCAGTAACTGTTGTGTCAGAACCACCTTGTGGAGGGGTGGGTAGGTGCGTGTGGGGAGGGAGAAGGGATGGGTTGAACCTCACAGAGGTGGGGTGACATTATATCCCTCATAGCAGGCCCCTGGAGCCCACATGGGGAAGCTCAGGAGTAGCTGTCAGTCACAAACAGCCCGGGAAAACTAAAACACAGCACACCTCCTGCAGCCCCTAAGCCAGGTTCAGCTTGGCAGGGACAGTGAGGACGTTGCCCCTCACCCTGGCCTGGAACCCCCAAAGTGGCTGGTGAGTCAGAGACCCCACCTAGGGGGCTGGCCACAGGGACCAGAGCAGATAAAACCACAGGCATATGTTTGCTTCGTGTTGCAGCCCTGCAACTTGGATGTGTGAGAGCTGGTTTTCCACAGGGTTCCAATGGTAGCTACATAATCTCTCTCTCCCTCTTTCTCCTTCTCTCGTCTTGCTCCCTCTGCTGCTCTTTCTTTGCTCCTTTCTTGATGTTTAAGGTGGCTTGGACCTGAAGGGATTAGATTTTGATTTAAGAGTTGTGGATTAATATGTGTTGGGTTAGTATGGTGGTGGAAGGTCTAGCTTGTGTGGTACTTTTTTGAACTTTTGCCAAGTTCCCTTATTTTCGCCCCTAAATTACTAATAAAAAATACCTCTTGGGAACAAGTCTGTGCCTTGAGGTATTAAAGAACCTTATAAGCCCTTCTCAAATCTTCATTTGCAAAGCCTAGCCATGATGATGATGATATATATATATATATTTTAAAGTAAAACTCCTGGCTGAGCCTGTGAGTTTGCAGCTCCAGGGCCGGAGTGTTGAAGTGTAATGAAGTAACCTTCAGTTTGGAGCTGTCAGACCACTAAGCAGCATGGTGAACTGTCCCCATTTATTCAATATGAAGCATAAGACTTTTTATTGAAATATTTGCTGTACAGCTATAGTAATGTAAAGAAGTTAAAAATAACAAATGTATTTTCTTCTAATGTAAAAAGATAGGTCAAATTACAAAAAATATGCTGCTTGTAGTTTAGAATTAAAATTAAATATTTGGATTTAATGAAAAAAGAATACTTAAGTTCAGAGAGAACTTGATTTCTAAGCCAAAATTTGGATAAAACAAACAGGACCTAGAGAAAAATGTGAAAATGCTAAGCACTGATAAATGATGGTCTTGCCAGTGTAAAAGAATATTTATGCAACTTTTATCTATGAAATACAAAATAATTTTTTGTTAAAGTGAAAACCTAGTCACTGTAGTTACAGTAATATTTATTTAGCTCTAACAACTGGAATATAGCTTTGCCATATAATCTTGTCATTATAACAGGAAATCCATACCAAAATAAATTGCACATTATAGCACTCTGTTATCATCTAGTAAACTTCGTTGCTCTTTGTCTAACAAAAATATTAGGAGTGTGGTCGGGTGATCTGAGTAGTGGGCTGTGAAATTGGCACCTGTATTCTCCACAACAGGATGTGACCTTGAGCATTCCACTAAAACATAAATCTCATTGTATTTCAAAGGTACATTTAATAGAAAAACAGGTTATAAATATATAAAAAATTGAATGCCTTCAAAAGTTATTGGATGAAATTAGTAAACATATTTGAAAATGTATGATGTGTGTTTAAATATCAAATTATTATGAGTCTAATCTATAAATAGAATGTCAGCACAGACTTGTATGATGCAGAGATCTAAAATGTGATGGCCGTTGTGTAGAATATCTGGAAAAAATTTCCCCACTTGAAGAACAATCCGTAACCTTGATGTATTAACATTAATTGAAAATTTATTTTTTGAGATTATGAGTTGTATATCATATATCCATGTAAAATCTGTTACTGTGAAAAGTTGTAATGTCTTATTTTCATTTTCTTTAACAAAATAAATAGACAAAATCTTTCTTCTCGTTGGTTATATTTCTCATGTCACAGGTTAGACTTCTGTGCCATAGTGTTAATCTGTTTGCTCTTTGAACTTCCTCCCAATTTTAAGTGCTACCAGTATTCAAGCACATTCATTATTTACAACATTTTTATATTACCTCAGCTCAGTAATATTAGGACCACAAAGTCCAAGTAATCGTAACTGAACTCAATTTGCATTACTATATGAATCCTGTTTTGTATTACCACTCAAGTAGCACCTTAGCCTTCCAGCTTCCCACAGAAATTTCACAGAATACAGCAAAGGGTCATTGTGGTTTACAAAAAGTTTCATAGGGGTAACTTTAATGTGAAAGACAACTAAATTCTTCCAAATCTTCCTGCAGTCTGGTATCTGTCTACTCATAACAGATCAACAAAGAAATAGTAAAATGATCAAAAAGTAGACATGATATTGTAAAGGAATACAGTTTTAAGAGAGTATTTACTGTTCTAGTTATATATGTGTGAGCATACCATGGCAAAATAAAGAGAGTAAACTTCCTTCTTGCCATCAGACTGACAGTGAAGAAGGCTTTAAAATCTGTGTTGGCCAAAATAGAAGAATAGTTGATAGATGTAAATTTTACCTGGATGAGTAAATTAAATGCATCCAGGAATGTTCCCCATTGCTGAGTTCAACTAATACAGAACTGCAGTATCTGTGATGATAATTTATTTTAGTCTGCGGAAGGGGGTAACAATGTGCAAACCTATAATAAGAAAGAAATCTGGAATATTCTAGTTTCTCATATATATATATATATATATATGAATTATTTAGAAGAGGATAGGTTTGCCTAGGTCAGATGTATTTTACTTATCACTCTTTGATTTAATTTTAGCTGTAGCTCTACTTGCATTTGCCTGGCAGAATTTGTGAAGACCTTCCATTTATACCGATAGAAACATTTTAGAAACATTTAAGCATATAGACTTACAAAATTGTAAGAAAGAAATATACGCTATTCCTAGAGTGATCTATGTCACAGAATAGGAAACAAAGCATAAATGCATAAACGGGTAGCTTTAAGCCATCAAAAATTTCCCCAACATGGGAGTTAGACATTATTAGTGTTCTTGAATTCGAAACAATGACTCAGTCAGCCTGTTCACAAGTTCAGGCTAACCTCAATGGACTTTTAAATTGACTGGTAGCTCCTTTTTGAACAGCACATATCTCAAGATACCTGAACTTAGGTATTGCTGTTAGCGCTCCAAACTGAATAGCCAGAAACTCAGCTATTGCTTAAATATCAGATCCATACAGAAACAACACAAGGTATTGCCTAGGTCCACAGGGAAACCTATCACTCCTGCGTTCAGAGTATTCCTGATGTACAGTGACAGCCCTGAGTTCAGCAAGACACACAGCAGTCACAATCACTTTACAAAGTACATATATTGACACTGTCACCACCAGCTAACTTTTATACAGTGGTCTATCCTTGACATTAGTTACCCAGCAAAGTAGGGAACAAAGATTTGTAATCCTCCACAGAATGACAATATGTAGTCAAACACTAAGATCTCGTTCTCTAGATGATCTAGATACTCTCAGCTGAAGCTGCCCCATTTAGAGATTCAAATTTCAAATCAATGTCCTGGCAGGATGTGTTGTAGATATGTGCTCCAGTTTCACAAAAAGAACTGAATAAAAGAAGATTTGGACCAAACAATATAATGAAGGAATTTTGTCCCCAAATATATACCACTTACTCAACTGAATGATCTAAATATTTCCCTAAAACTATTTCAGTATGACTCAATGAAGTGGCACTCTCAGAAGGATACCAAGCTAGTCTAAAAATATCTAGAGATCTCTAGTATTCAACAAGCAAGCATATATTTAAGGAAATTTAAGGACAGAAGAACAAAACCGTAGTTGTGTTTAACCTACAAACACATGAATGCATGCTTAGAGAGTGAAATCACTAGCTAGAACATTGCATGGAAATACCTCTGCTGCTTGGTATAATCTAGCAATGACTTTTCAAGCTAACCTCTTGGGGAATGCTCATGTAGGATTTACAACATGGCTCAGCTGAAAAGACTGGAAGCTGCATGGATTTGTGAAGTAGCATGATGATGTTAATATTGCAAAACTTTGTCATTGAGAGACATTGAACCCTTGTCTACAGAGCTCCCAACTCATTTCCCAAAAATTGAAGGATATCAAAGATAAATATATGATTAATTTTTAAGTTTTAATATGTTTTCCCCTATATTTTCATCCCTTAAAATATCTAGAAATAATGTTGAAAGGCATATTCTATTTTTCAGTGTAGGCAAAAATGTCATTTTTACATTTTATTTTTAAAAATTCAGACTATTCCGTAAGAGAGGTGATGTCTTTAGAGATTCTCTTTTCCATTCAGAGTTCTCTTAAAAATGCAAAGCCAAGCTGCAATATTTTTGTAGTAGATATGTTTCACAGTCTGGTAATTCTTTCTGCAAGTTTCAATCTATTAAACATCTCCAACAGCTGTAAAAATATTTCCTTCCCTTTGAGGAGCTTGTTTTAAAGTTTTATTAAAGAATTAGCAGGAGAGTGGGAATAAAAAGTACATTTGACCAGAATGGCTAGAAATCTCCTCAGTTTTCAATTTTTCGTTGTGTAATTTTTGCATAATAATACAATTTTTGCATAATAATAACATTAATTAGAGATGCCAAATTCTTCTTTTTTACTGCAAGTTCTTCATATAAGATGTGGCCTGAAGATATCTATGGAGTTTGAATTATTAGCACTTCTCCAGTTCATGGGGAAAGTGTTTACCTTTTCCATAATGCTTTTAATTCTGAGTTAGAAACAGTATGGACTCCTGCATAAATTACTTATACATACCAAAAAAACCCCTCAAATTTTTGCCTCCCTGGACTTTAAAAACCTTTTTCACGAGATTACTTTGAAATAGTTTGGGATCCCTTGAGTTTTGACTTAATAAACCTGGTTCCTTCAAAACTGTTAGGAAAAAGGTGAAACTCAAAGTGAAACTCAATTATTAAGTTTTATAGATTACTTATGAGGTCACCAGTGCTTGTTCCTCCAACAAATCAGCACCTGTTACCTGTTTTGTTTCCAAGCCAAAAATAGTCCTAAAGTACAAAGTCGGTCCTAGAAAGCCTCTGAGTACTTAAGGGCAGGAAGCTGCAATAAAAACTTTGCATAATCCAAAAAAAATTCTGCAAAATATTCCTTGATTCACCCCCCTCTCCCCCTCCCAGTTTTCACAATAAACTAGGAGAGTTTCATAACTTTTTAGCTTTTTTCCGGAAACTTCACAAAATCACAGAATTTTTAAGGTCAGAAGCAACCTCTGGAGATCACCTAGTCTGAACCACTTACTAAGGCAGGGTCACCTAGAGTAAGTTACACAGGAACATACCCGGGTGGAACACATCTCAGACTTATGGACGTGCTCCATGTCTATATCATTTTTATGCAATTTAACAATATTTTTTTTAATTTATTAAAAATGGGACTTTTAAATTTTATTGCTAAATGAATCAGCAATGAGTAAAAAGTTCTCATCACTGAATTCTGAAATACTTTGCATTCAGTTTGTCTTAGAACAAAGACTGTTGAAAGTACAGACACAGAATTTAGGATGATAGAGGCATGTGTGAGATTTATTTAATATGAAGCTAATCTGGAAAATACAATCCAGGAGTTCACAGAATGTGCTCCAGCTGCAAACGGATGTAGAATCATAAAATAAAATTATAGAATCATTAAGATTGGAAAAGACCTCCAAGATCATCTGATTTAAGATTTAAAACATACAGCCTCTGAGTGACTATACCAAGTTAGTCTGATATTAAACCAAAAATGATTTACAGTGTGAATGTCGGGTCCTCAGTATCAACAGATTTACTCCTCTGATTTGTTCCTGTCTACTCCAATGTGATGTGATGTAGACTTAAATTATCAATAAGGTTAATCAAAACTAACTAAAAATTAAAAACAAAAAGATTTAAAAATGGTGGTAATAACCATAACAATACCAATAAAAATGTTACATATATATCACTATTTAAAAAGAAAACAATAATCATAAAACAATAAAAGAAATATATCAGTTACTTTAGTCTTTCTAAAATCTTCTAAAACACTGGCACTGTGTAAGCCATTAACACCAGATTTCCCTTAGCTCTGTACCCATTTACAAACACTCCATGCTACCCTTCATATAATATGTGAGGATTTGATTTGCCTTTCTGCTGGGTGTAGGTAGAAATTTTTTAGCAGAAAAGCAGGAGGAAAAGGCCATAAGATAAAAATCGCACATTGATGTACAGTCAGACTTGAAGTTCCCCACCAAAAAAAAAAAAATAAAAAAGAAAACAAAGGATGGAGGGGGAAATCAACAGAAAAACACAAATATATACATTGCTGTTACATAATTTTGTTTCCTTTATGAAGAGTCATTTCCTCATGAAGAGTCAACCTTTTCTTCCAACTCCTTCTCTTTAGCCACTGAAGAAAAGGTTCCTGAGTTAGGGGATTCAAAAGGGACAGCAGATGTAATTGTAATATTGCCTCTGACCTACTTCTGAAACTGTCTATGAGCTGTCTTAGATGTATAAGATAAACATGATATTTGTGTGTGTGTATTTTTCTGTTGCAAAATTATTAGTTATACATATATATGTATGGATATACGATACATATATGCATATGTATATACATACATATGTATATATACCCATATTAATATACACACAGTTGAATCCATAATTTATACATACAATAGTTGAATACTTATTATAATAGAATCATAGAATATGATGAGTTGGAAGGGATCCACAAGGATCATCAAAGTTAGCTTTTAGCCCTGCACAGGACAGGTCCAAGGATCACATCATGTGTCTGAGAGCATTGTCCAAATGCTTCTTGAACTCTGTCAGGCTTGGTGTCATAACCACTTCCCTTGGGAGCCTTTTCCAGTGCCAAACCACCCTCTGGGGGAAAAACCTTTTTCTAATATCCAATCTAAACCTCCCCTGACACAATTTCAGGCCATTCCCTCAGGTCCTGTCACTGGTCACCTCAGAGAAGAGATCAGTGCCTGCCCCTCCTCTTCCCCTCTTGAGAAAGTTGTAGACTGTGATGAAGTCTCCTCTCAGCCTCCTCTTCTTCAGGCTGAACAGACCAAGTGACCTCAGCTGCTCCTCACAGGACTTCCCCAATAGACTCCCTACCATCTTCATTACCCTACTTTGGACACTTTCTGATAGCTTTATTATTTCAACAGTGTCATTTGATTGACATTCTGTAGCATATTGTTATACAAATGGTCTGAGAACCTGAAGCTGCCTCAGCAGTCAGCAGTATGCAAGTATGAGTCAGACAGTTCCGAGCTGGGGAATAAAATGTCTCCTGTCATCAGTCTGGTGACAGAAAGGGTGAAGGCTGGGACAGCTGGCAAGGAAGACAGGAAGGCTGGATTCCAGGAGTCAGGGAGTTTATTGTCATACATTTACACTATTTGATTCAAATGCCATTATAATACTAATCATGTCGTTATTCATGCAATTTGAAATTCATAGTACTTAATTCTGATTTATTTTAAATTGGATTTTATGATGAACATCCTAAAAAGAGTGGGCTGTAAGTTACTAGTCCATTAGGTTTACAATGAGCAATGACACATAGTGGAAGATTTAGGAGTCATCTATCCATAATCATGAACACATTTTCTGAGGAGACTAATTCATATGCTTTGCTAGTTCCACAGTCATTGACTTTTAGGTGCTTGTGCCACATATACTTGTGAATGCATAGGAGAAAGAAAATGTAGCATTTGATGGTTGGAAACACTTCAAATAGGAAAATGCAAAATGAAGATTCAGTCACATAGGAAAGCAGAATATGCTTGTTTTCCTACCGACAAAATGCAGAAGTCTTTCTTCTGTTCCTCCATATCTGACTGTTGGTCAGACATTCCCAACCTCCACTTCAAATCATCTTTAATGCTTGTTAGGCTACATATTAAACCAGTTCAATTTGCTAGAAATCTACCTGATGAAAGAAGCAAAAACTGTTTGGTCATTAAAGAGAAAAAGGAGAATTTTATACTTCATTGTATTAAGAACATATTAGTTCACCAACATTATGATCACATCTGCTTTCATAAAGTAATATTTGCTTTCATAGAATAAAAATTGTGTCTTTCTGATCAGGGTTAATAAACTAGATGATTGGATAGAAATATGGTAAAAAGAGACTTTCCAGAAATGATAGCTTTTTCTGAGCAAACGTAGAAACTTAAATATCTGTTTTGATTGTGTCATAAATTATTAATTTTAAAATGTCAAAATGTAGCATTTTTGTTCTAAATGAAAGCATATGGATTTAGCTATGGATCAGCACTTACTGGTGTTGAATTGATTACAGAAGGAGCTTCATCCTATATTTATTATCTTGCTTATGGCATCAGCCTTTGCCTATGAATGTACTGTAAGTAATATCAATTTTTAAATTGAAACAACTGATTATGTATACTTATCCATTTTGTAGAATTTTTATCATAATTTATATTTAACCTTTGTACTCTATTACTTTTTTTACTTTTCTATTCACTCAATATCAATGTGTATAGAGAACTGTATTTCTGGTAAAGCAGTAATAACACATAACATGAATGCTACCTTTCAGAGGTTTTCTCTTCAGAATTATCTGAATGAAAAGTGAAAGCACTAGAATGCAATGCACTGACTAGAGATTAAGCTATACACAATACCATCAATCTGCAATAATGGTAATTTTTGAGTGAAATCTCTTCTAACTGTAGTAATCTATTATGTAAATTTGTACACCTTAGGTGATATCTTTAAGTTTCTGTCAAAGCTGCTGAAGAGAAATAGGCATTTTTAGGGAATGATTTATCCACCATGTTAAATATCTGTGTAAGAATAAAATAAATGATACCTCATAAGTGATTCTTTCTCTTCATTAACTATAAAATGAGCCTTGGGTATCTATTTGAGGTTTGTACATCTGTGCTATTTCCTAAGTTCAAAAAAATGTGTTGCATCCTAAATGTCAATAAGACATTTTAAGAAATTAGCACAGCTTCAGAATAATGTCACTGTTAGTATTCCATCTTCACTGTCTATTGATTCAGTAATAAAAAAATTCATTTTCATTTCAATTTTTGTTGGTGCCTAGGTTAAAATTTGACTTGGAGCTTTATCATTCTCCTAATTCCAGGAGAAAGTTTGAGGAGAAAGGGGATTTGCTGTAACTCCAGTGTTGACCAGAAATACAATTGTAAACATCTTAATGTGGGTGTCTACTTTTGAACTTCACTTACCTAAGGATAAAAAATTATTGCCCTTTAAGTTGCTGGAATATATCCTTGGTCTCTAGGAGCTGGTCCAAGAGAAAGTGGGTCCCCTGTTTCTCCTTTGCCCTATCTTCAGCCCTGTAGAGGTGTCTTCATCATCCTAATAAAGCTCAGAAGACAATAGGTACTTGGAGGAAGGTAACTAATTTGAATCTTAAATATGTTTAAGTACAAAGTGTCATGTCCTCATTGTTCCCAGTCAACATAGCCAATGGATTCACATAGTTTCTCAGCTGACTAGTCCAGAATTTTGCAGACTGTGAAGGAGTCTGAAAACCTATCTGTAAAGAGTCTACACCTGACTTCCAACTCAGGGGCTGTAGTCAGATACATAAACACAGAATCTAACACTGGTTTCTAACACTTGTTTCCACAACGCTGGGAGACATAACCTGGACAAATGAGATATCAAGTTTTCTGGGGCATTAGCTAGAAAGAAGTTGGGTAGTCTTTAACATTATTTAGGAATTTTTGTTCTCAATATTCTTCATATTCGAAATTGGGTTTTTTAATGGAAATTTCACAAACCCACACTTTAAAAATTTCAGGAAAAGCATGAAAGTTAATTTTAAATGTAAGCTGAATGGCTTAATGTGGTAATGTTGACCTTGACCACCTGTCAGACACTCACCCATATGCTCTCTCATTCTTCCTCAAAACAATAGCAGAAGAAAACAAGATGAAAAAGCTGTTGGATCAAAATAAAGGTATGGAGATTGCTTGCCATTTACCATCACAGGCAAACCAGCCTTGACTTGGAGAAAATTAATTTAATTTATTACCAATTGAGATGGGTAATGAGAAGCAAAGATGAAAATATACCCTCCTGCCAATCTCTCCCACTCTTTTTTCCAGGTTCAACTTCACTGCTTCACTCCCAATTCTTCTGCCTTCCACCACCCCAAACAGCACTGGTTGCTGTGGAATGGGAGCTGCGGTTGGTCCACAGGAGCTTCTCTCTACCACTTCTTTCTCCTAATGCTTTTCCCATGCTCCAGCATGGGTTGCCCACAGGATAGTGTATCTACTGTGGTGTGGTCCTACCAACAGGCTGCAGGGGTGCCTCCTCCCCTCCTTTTTCTCTCACCTTGTTCTCTGCAGGTCTGTTTCACATATTCCTCACTCATCCTTCTGACAGCTGCCATACAGTATCTTTAAGAAGTTTTTAAAATATATTTTAAAATGTGGTTTCTTAAATGCACTTTCTCCTGTGTGCCCCCACATTGGCTGTGGGGTTTAGCCATGCCCTGTGCTGGGTTGGTCAGAGCCAGTGGAGCTGGCTGTGTCCAGCCCTAGTCATTCCTCACAGTGGGCCCTGTCACCCCTGCTGCCAGCACCGAGGCATCTGAACTCAATATATTAAAACCCAATATATATTAAAAGCCAATACAATTTCAGTCTTTTTCAGAAAACTGTGATTTTGGAAGCCTGCCTCATTGTAAAGCTCTTTTTTTGGCATTATGGTAGTCAAAATATCTCTGTAAAATAGGTGATGCCTGATAAGCTGAAAAACCTATTGTTGT
This sequence comes from Chiroxiphia lanceolata, assembly GCF_009829145.1. Lineage (NCBI taxonomy): Eukaryota > Metazoa > Chordata > Aves > Passeriformes > Pipridae > Chiroxiphia > Chiroxiphia lanceolata. Next base: position 53,816,414 of record NC_045638.1, read on the forward strand.
TGAGATCTGAGGGGAAATACTTTTTTATGTTAGTTGGATGAATTTCCCATTGCGATATTTTCAAATATATGTTATATGTTTTTGTCTAGATTTGTTTGAAGAGTAATGAGTGCAAGTGGGACAGCTTGTGAAACACATATGAGGAGTCATGGAAGTGAAAAACAGAGAAGAATAAAAGTACTCAGGCAGAAAATTGTTAACAACAAATGTTCATGTGCCGGACTCCAAATTATTCTTTGCCTTAACTAATTGAAGCCTCTGCGTTTGAATGTCCTCGTCTTCTAAGACCCACAAGGTTTGTGAAGGGGTTTTTTTGTTCCTTTTTCATGGAAGGAAAGAGTGATGAATAATCTTTTTGTAATGGAGTTGAAGTTTCAGGTAGGACAGCTAACATATATCCATCAACAATTAAAATGTGTGACATTTATACAGAACTACAGGAAAACCTAAGAGATTTTCTGTTTTAACAGACAAGTGTCAAAGTTTTCTGCATACATAAATTTGCCAGATATATGATATAAATATCACAGCTAGCTATAGGTGATGGGCAACTAAAACTTCCCCAGAAAGTGACTGGTTGTGATGTATAAGAGCAGCAATATATTGACCTTCTTAATGTGTGAACATCATGATAAAAAGTTTTCAGCAAACGAGAAAGTAAGTGCAATGTATTGAAAATTCAGTACATGAAAAATGAGAATGACAAAAAGTTCTCAAATCAGGATGTGCAAATGCTAAAGTATATGCAGAACTCAGGGGAGAATTTGCATTGAGTGGAATTGATGTTGCTATTTTGACTGTGCCTGCCACATAGCAGGTGATTACTTCATGACAGAGAGGAATGATCCTTCTATCTCTCATCTCTCTAGGTAGTTACATAGCTGTCATCACTTCAGTACATGAATGTAGTTTCCTCTTCCCTCATTTATACAACACATCATTTATCTACTTTATGTACACCATTTAGAACTCCTTGCAAAAAGTCTCTGTGACAACACTTAGTTGTAATTAGGTTTTGTCAAGTTAATTTCAAAAGTTATAAGTCATCCAAGTTTCTCTTGCATCTTATCACAAACGGTTCCCTTTAGTATACTAAGATGTTCTTACAGAAAAATATAAGCTCTATGTTCGTTCAGCTGCAGCTATGCATTGGAACTTTCATCATAGAAGAGAAAAATGATAAGTGCATAGTTAGAGATGTGTCACTGATAGATTTAACTGTTTCATTTTGCAACTCTGTCATAGGCATAAAAAGGATAACGGTAAAGATTTTAACAATCTTAACAACAAGAATTTTCAAAAGTCAGTCTCAAAATCCCAATATACAGAAAGAACAGGTAAGAAAGAGGGAAAAATTATAGTAATCATAACTGTTTTTCATTACTGAACTAACTTACATCACTGGTAGATATCATGCTAGTGGCTCTTGAGAAAAAAGTAATGAAAACAAGTACAATGTGGTAGGATTTACCATGAATTAAAGAATTCCCTGAGTTTAATACTATACAATACTTTGTGGCCCTTTTTCAGATCTTATGTCAATTTCATCCCCGCTGTGAAAGCCCACTGATTTCAAGAAATTTTATAGCTTAACAAAAACCGATACACAGGAAGTTCTACCTCAACATGAGGAATAACTTTTTTACTGTGTGGGTGACCACACACTGGAACTGGTTGGGTTGTGGAGAGGTTGTGGAGTCTCCCTTGCTGGAGATATTCAAGAACTGACTGGACACAATCATCCTGTTCAACGTGCTCTACGATGACACTGCTTGAGCAGGGAGGATGGACAAGATGACCCATTGCGGAGTCTTCCAACCCATTCTGTGATTCTGTGACTAAGTGAAAAATTATGACAGTAAACAAGGCACCACTACTTACAGTTTTAAGATTTTTAAAACTCAATACCTCCAATTTTATTGTTATTTAGTAGTAATGAAAGTAGGCTTTCATTTGAGTAGAGGCCCTGAGTCATCCTAAAATGGTGTGAGACTTTAGTTAATATATTTTCTGTATTGTTATTAAAATTTACCACCTGCTTGTGTCAGGGAAAATTATGCAATCAAACAATTAATTTTTGCTTCACATTCAGGCTCTCTTTTATTATTTATCAATGCAGGTAACAAAATAAATTTGATCCAAGTGTGAATACATAATTTATCATCAAGAACTAGAAGCAGCATGTTTTGTATAAATGAAAATGTTTGTTCAGTGATTTTCTTTTTAAGCACTTCCTATTCTAGCAATTAATACTCTCGTTAGCTTTGTCAAAACCACAGAAGCTATGACAATTTCATCAAAGTTTCCTGCAAGATTTCCTTTCCTACAATTATTAAACATTAGTTTATGCATCCTCTTCAGGTCCTATTTGTTTAAACAGAAATTGTGTATTCCCAAAGAAGACAAAATCAAAAGTATATATGTATACCTATATTTGAATTCTGTTTATATATCTGACAATCAGAAAACATAGAAACGTTGAAAACCTAGAATTTGTGACCAGACTAAGGAGAAAAAAGACACCTTTTAAATTTTTTTTATTATGAACAGTAAGCACTCCTTTTTGATTTAACCACAGTAATTTACAAAACCTAGGTGTGCTGGACCCAGGAGGTGAGCAACCTGCAGTTTTCCTGTACGCTGCCTTTCAACTATTAAAGTGTATACAAATTTGCATCTGCCAAGTGTCAGGCCATTGATTTTCCTTCCTACTAGGCAACAGCTGGTCTGATCACTCTTCAGAAATCTTCCTCTCCAGATGACACTGGAAGAGCAACAAGAGACTTCATTTCTGATTAAATAAAGCCTTTGAATACTCCAAGAAAACGATAAAAGAATAAACTTTTAGTAGAAATGTACAAATAAAGTGCAGAAGAGATTGGTGGGAGCAAATGTGGTTGTTACCTGGAGCTATATAATAAAAATACCAATTTTCTTATAAATCCTCTATTGAACAAAAGCATACTTCGTTTGCTAGTAAAATCAAGATTTTTCAAATATTGTGTTTACTCTTTTCTTTTGAATTCCTAAAAAATATTACTGTCCCCTAGGATGCAAAAGGATGATTTTGTTTGTTAGAGGAAGTATTAAGAAAAAGAAAAGTGAATGTTGACAACATAAACTGCTCCAATGAGTAGATTTACTCCGGTAAAGACTTTTGTCAAGAGGTATATTTTTTTTTTTTCAAAAGATAAAGCACATTTTTAATAGTTCTTTTATTAAAGAAATCAAGATTAGTCCTACTTACATAGGTTAGATCATGCCTAGATTTGCTGATGTCCCTCAAAACAGTTTGGTTCATACCTTATCTTGCAACTCCCTTAATAAATACAAAGAATATTTTCTTCAGATCATAAAGATTGTTAGTAGTTAAAATTACTTACAGATGAGAACATTATTATTTCAGTTTCAGATTTAATCTTTAGTCAGCCAAGACAGTTGTAGCTACCTAATATTTTAAAATCTGAACCAGTATGTTAGGATGCCTTCCTCTCTACTTTTTAGGGACATAAGGGTAAGATGAGTTCTTTACAATTCTTTTCAACCAAGACCAAAAACTATCATCACCGTCAGGAAAAAAAGATCTTTAGAGAAAATTCTGAAATATGCAAAATATATTTTAAAATATAAAAATAAACTTAGGAATTATTAGAATATGTGTTAAGAACAGAACGGAACACATAGGCATACAAAAGTACCTGTTGCACATATAGTTTTAACAATAGCTGTGCTTCTGGTCACACTACTTGATAAAAGGCATGGTAAAATGAATACATAAAGACAGAACAGCACAAGCATAAATCGTAGAATGACAGAGTGGCAGAAGCACTGAATCATCCTGATCAATATCTTTTCAAAGGAAGTGTTCATTTGTATGGAACAGTTTCTATATCTCTAATTTATCAGAGCTGTACTTACCCTTGGTGGAAAAGGATCAGGTCAGAGAATACTTAAGCAAACAGGACATATAGAAGTCCATGGGTTCTCATGGGATATACCCAAGTACTGATGTAATTTTGAGACCACTTTCAGTAATGTTTGAATGATCATGGTGTTTGGAAGAGGTGTCCAATGGAGGAGAAAAGCACTCCTGTCTTCAATGGGGACAAGAAAGAGGAACCTGGAATCTACAGGCTGGTTAGCCTCACTTTATCCTCATAAAGGTGATAAAACATGCAACATGGAAACTCTGACCAGGCTCATGAAGGACAGAAAGGTGATTGGGAGCATTCAGGATGGATTCATCAAGGGGAAGTCATGCTTTAAAAATGTGATAAACTTTTATGCTGAAAAGGTTGGCCTAGTAGAGGAGAAGAAGCAGTGGATATTGTCTAACGACTTATTTGAATCTTTTGACACAGTCATTCATAAGATCCTCATGGAAAAGCTGATGAAATATGGGCTGGATGAGCAGACACTAAGGTGGACTGAAGACTGTCGGAATGACTAGGCTCAGAGTGTGGCATAAAATATAGTTCAAGGTCTGTAACTAGCAGGAATAAATTTTGGATCCAATCCTGTTCAAAATCTTCACTAATGCAATGGTGCTTGCTTGTTGTTGAACGCTAAGAATGTAAAGAATGTTGTTCTGTTTTGGTTTGGTTTTTTTCCCTGTGAGAAAACTCAGAAGCCATTAGTTACCAGGTCAGAATTCTTCTATTGCTTTTCTGAGTCTAGAATCTGACAATGAGATTCAGCTCCATCAGTTTTAAATATCTCCCAGTGTTAGATTCAGTTTGCTTCCTAAAGTCAACTGAGAGAAATAGACATACCTTAGAGAGTAATTTCTTTGATCTGTTTAAAGTATTTACATGAGGAAATGATCTGTATGGTGAAAGTGTTCGTTTCTCTTTACTAATTACAAAGAGAGGCAAAGGTATACAGTTCAGATGCCTGTACTTGAAGTCCATTTCTCTGGTGGATGAACATAAATCAAAATAAGAATTTAAGCCATTCCTTCCATTCTATGTAATAAATAGCCTAATAGAAAAAAGTAATTCTCAAGAGTTAAAAATAAAATGCCCCAAAATTAAAATATATAAGTTTTTGATTAAATTTCATTATTTTTATCATGTAAAATGATAAATATCACTTATAGATTGGAAAACTAGACAGAAGAATAAACAAAGATTTATTTTGTACATGGATCTAGTAGCAATAGAAATTAAAAACCTAATAAATTTACTATGCCCTTTAAAATTGGGAGTTTCATTTTTTATAAGGTCAGGTTTTGAAGTTTAAAATCAAAAAAAATTACATAACTTTCAAGTTAAAATTGCAACCCCAAGACTTGTTATCCTCTTAGAGACTTTCAATTCCCACTAAAATGATGAGACATACATAAAAAGAAAAGCCGATCTGTAAAAGATGAACGTATTTGCATGATTGATGCATAATACAGATTAATAAGCAGCAAATCTTCCAAAACATGCTTGATCTAGGTTCAGATAAAAGCAGAAATTAGGGAAGGCAGATGATAAAATATACCTTTTAAAAAGGATGGTACACACATCATAGGAAATATTACTTGAAAATTAGTTGTAATTACCTTATACATTAAAACTGCTTTGGAGATTAAAAGCTACTTGAGAAACAGTAAATGAAGGAGAACAATGACCAGCAGTATGTAAAATCTGGATAAGTGGTGTACAACTATTAATAGCTGGAAGAGGCAATAAGGTACCAGTTAATAGCTACAGATGATTCTAAACTGGAAAATACAGAAAAAGATAAACACAGGGAAGAGATAGAATAAGTTGTCAGCTAACAAATTTAGAGTATGCTTCCCCAAAAAAATAAAAGGGATACAGTCTTTCAGACATTACCTGAAATATGTAATTTAATTTATTGTTTTAAGAAAGCAGTCAGGTTGTAAAGTCCAAGAGGTATCACTGATTGAGAATGGTTCTATTACCTTCACATGGAAAGAAGTAAGTAAACAAAAGTCCCAAAACAGGCTTCTAGTGCAGAATTGCAAAAACAGAAGAATTACAGAATCTAAGTCACCAGGTAGGAAAAGGATATAATCCCAATCTCAATATGTCTATTAAAACAAATTCAAATAAAATGCAATTGTGAGCAGTGAAGGAAGGCTTCTTCTTAGCACAGAATAGACATTTTTTGTCTTGCCTCCTGAGACAGGCAGTCTACCTTACCAGACCCAGTGAGAGAAATGTGTTTAGTGATAACTTCACAACAAATCAATTACATATTTATCAAGATGAATCCTGTTTAGAGCACTAGACGCAGAAAAGATTACTAATCCTTGGACAGTCAGATATTGCAAGCGAAAAGCAAATGTTTATCCAAATCTGACTGAAAGAGAGTTAGGGAGTTGTGTCACAAAACTGCATAAAGATCACATTATAGGCAAGAATCCAGACAGTGCTTGGCAAAGTTATTAAACCTGAGCCCCTGAACTTCAACAGATCTCCCATCAATACAGAAGATAGAAATCTCAGTAAGATACTGAGATTTTAATATACCATTAATATGGTATGGACTTAAGCACATCTGCATTGACCTCAGTCCCAAGTGTAGATACCTCTGTTCTATTCCTTCAAATTTCCTACAATATTTATGAATGATTTCTTAATAATTACTTCTGCATCTAAACCGTGTATGTATCTGTAACTTGATAGATACTAGAAACAAAGTATCTCCAAAGAGAGATTCTAATGAAAAATGGACAAATCAAGAGGACACTCAGCAAGTATTTGTTTTTACCTTTTTACATTCAGAAAAAATGTGTTTGTTTTCTCTCATATTTCATGAACAAAAATATCTTTTTAGCTAGTTCTGTCAGACCTCATCGCAGTCTACAACTTCATTGGGCAGGGAAGAGGAGGGGCAGACACTGATCTCTTCTCTGTGGTGACCAGTGACAGGACCTGAGGGAATGGCCTGAAGTTGTGTCAGGGGAAGTTTAGGTTGGATATAAGAAAAAGGCTGGGCACTGGAACAGATTCCTCAGGGAAGTGGTTATGGCATCAAGCCTGACAGAGTTTGAGAAGTGTTTACATGATACTCTCAGGCACATGATGGGACACTTTGAGATGGTCCTGTACAGGGCTAAGGGCTGGACTCAATGATCCTTGTGGATTCCTTCCAACTCAGCATGTTCAGTGATTCCACAAATGAAGCAGGTCTTGCAAAAGCATCTTTGAGAGATTTCCTTGAGTAGCTTATTACGTGGAGTTGGACTGCTAACTTAAACAGACAAACTATGCAAGGTAAGACCAGAATCTGACTCCTCTTGCCTTTCACTAACCAGTTGATGCTGAGTTTTTAAAAAGGACTAGGAATTATAGACATCAAGTTTCATTCTTATAATACAGGATAAGACTATTTTTCAAATACTTCTGTAGAATTTGGATGCACAATTCCAGTTCTTGTTAGGCCATCTCAGGAAGGGTTAGCTTCCATTCCTTATTTCCCACTTACAAATTGTCACTTACCTTGCAGTCAGTTTAAATCCAGTGAGTGGACAAAAATACTACTAAATGTTTGGAACCTTCCCTTAGCCTGCATCCTTTGTAAAGACATGCAAAGCCTAGGTGGAACAAATTTGCTGGTTTGGCTTAATGCTTTTTTTAATAAAAAGTATTTGAAATCTAATGTAATTTAAATGAATGGAAGTCTAAGATAAGTGAAATGAAAATTTGCAGTCCTCTACATAACCTCCCCAAATAAAAAGCTATAATAAGTTTACATTAGTGAAATCCTGAAATAAATACATTCAAAGAGATCTCATTAGATACAGACTATCTTTGCCTTTAGTCCGGTCAAGTACCTATAATTTTCCTTCAAGGTCAAACTGTAAGATGTTTGATCTGAAGCAAAAGTGCAGCATTTCTCTCCTCTAAATCTTAATTTCCTGAAGCTCCGAAGTGTTATGTGAACACCATGAGCTACCAAACACGTTCTGGGTTCATTTATGAGTCCAATTTAATGTCAGATGCTATCCTCTCAATGTCTAGCTTTGGAAAGTTAACTAGAATTAGGCAGAGATTAGATGGTATCACATAGTATTAACACACAAAAAAATAATTTTTAAATTCAGCTACTATAAATCTAGCTAACAGAGTTAGAAGAGGCTAACACTAAGATAAGAGAAATTAGGGCTATTTTGTAAATATAACCTAAGAACACAATACACAACATCAACTGAAGTTGTTATTAAATTTTCTATGCAGCTTCAGTGTCAATATTCTGCTAATGAAATGAGCACATTCTTTACAACTTTACAATTCCACTGAAAATATTTTTTCCCCAGTAGTGAGCTATTAAACAGCACTATTTGGAGATACTACCTGAAAACACTGCAGAAAGACCCCTGGGAAAACCAACCAAGACACTCCCTTTTCACGCTGGTATTAGCCTTTAATAAAATGTAAATGTGTAACTTTTACATTTGGTTAGTGTGACCAAAGACCCTTGCACAGGCCCCAGAAGTTAGCAGTAATGTCAGGAAACTCATCTATTGTATATAAATAGGTAGAAGCTCAATGTTCAGACATGACTTATGCCCACATTTTCAGTATATTTCCTCAAGTATTATGGGCACAGAGACAAGAAAAAAGGATTTTCTAGTAGCTTGCTTCTTTTATACAAGAAAGCTTCTGAAACTTGAGAGAATAATATATTCCTTGAAACATTATCTAGCTCTATATAAGGAAAAAAATACACAGTTAAGTCATGACTAGTTTTTGAATTGTATGTGATTCATTACTGCTTTAAACCATTTTGGAAGAACTTTGTTGTATCAATATAAGCAGATATATTTAATTTTTGAGTCACTGTTAGAAATTACTAGTACAAGCATTCTTCCTTCACAAAATTGTAAGTTAAAGCAATAGTGGTAGAATATTTACATTTAGTCTTAATACATTGTATTTTACTATATTATTAATGTTATACATTATATATATTATTATAGATATTATCTATAGAGAAAAAAGAGTCCTATGATTTGCTTTATAAGGAATTCCTTCTTTTTCAATTTTTAAGCTTTGCTTGTGTTACACAAGCTTAATATCTTTTAACATTTTAGATGTTCACTATCAAACTTTATGATTTTTACAACTCAAAATGCTTTCACTCTATCTTCAAATCATACAGTAATTTACAAAAATTCATGCTGGAAAAGGACTCATATCCTTGCCCAGCATGGATTCTCTTTCTAAGATACATTTAATTAGTCATATGTGTTACTTTTTTATACCTTGAACTGAACATTTTAATCTTAACAATATTTGAAAATAGAGTGTTATAGATTTCAGAGCAACAGCTGCAGAATGTTTAATGCAGAATACTTTTTTCTTTTCATTCTTTGAATGGTATTTCCCAGGATTCACAATCTTTGAAGACTAAAATCTTGTTTAAATTTCATTTCATTTCTGAAAGGTTTTGCTCCTCTGCAGATTTAGAACTAATAACAGTAAATAATTAAAAGAACACATAACCTTTATTAACTGAAACAGACTAAAATACATTTGTAATTAATAAGCATTACCTCATTGTTAAATGGTATCAGGGATGACTGTTTTATGGCCCTATTAACACTGATGGAAATTGTCAAAGTATCTAAATGTCAAGACATTTTCCTTAGGTTTCAACCATTCTACCATTCTAATACATAACAAATTGGTCAAGTAACAGCACCTATATAGCAGAAAGGTTATTGAAGCATCAGTATGATCCTGTTGTAACCTCTAATTTACCTGGGTTAAATATTCTTTGTCTATGTAGGTGTTAAAAAAACCTGCAAGGCCGCTTTCAACTATAAATAGCATGTCTGAGCAACTAGAGATACTGCAGGTAAGCACAGACTGTATAAATAGTTCTGGAGTATTTGTACAGAAAATTTTAATCTCCACTAAAAAAAAAACAAAACAAACTAAAACAAACTTCAGTCTACTATTAAACTGCAAATGACATGTATTATACAAACTGTATTTAATTTAACCATTTAATCCATTCTAACATTATGCTGAGGAGCTATGAAGCCATTTGTTCTAGAAAACCAAGAATAATTCTTGTAAAAAAATTCAGCAACACTTTGTAATTAGTCATGTGTCTCAATTTATTTTTTATTTGATTGGTGAATTTGCTCAAATATTCAAATAAATAGATAGTACAATGTATCAGCTGGATGGTTTCCTCCATCCATCACCCTCTGGCACAGAACATAATCCCCTCAGCTTTTTAAAGATCCTTAAAATTATCATTTATGTAGATTTATTAATACAGGATATGATCACTCCAAAAGCCATCTCCTCCAGCCTGTTCATTTTTTTCAAGAGAGTATAATTAAGACAGACCAGTAGTCATCAAACTTCAGTGAACTTTATGGGCTCTAAGAGAAAATGGAACTACACACACAAAGAGTTCAATTTCAGGACTTGTCCACCAACTCTTTTCGGTGTCCCCCTCTTATTCATATTCTCTCGTAAACATCACCTGGTGATTTTCTTTTAGTTAACTGGAATTCCCAGAATTGTCCTAAACCAGTACCTCAATTCACACTCGCATCATGTGGTGGCTGTGCTCAGCCATGAGAGAATAACACATGCTTATCATGCAGACTGTTCGAAGTGGTTTGCGCTTTGAGACACAGCATTCTCTCTGTCAAAGCACCTAGCCAAGGTCGATCCTCCCTTTTGATTCCGAATAACTAAATGCAGGTGCAGAGTGACTCAGCTTATTCCCACAAACTTTAGGTAAATTAAATCTCCTGTTGAGATTGTAAGATTCTAGCCCGTCTCCAATTTAAGATAATCAAGTGTATTTTAGGTAAAATGACACCACAAACAGATGCATTTAAAGGACACATAAACTTTGTGTTACTATGAATATACTTACACAAAGAATTTGATAAAGGCTTCCTAGGTATGAATACAAGTTCTTAAATTCTAAAAAATTTAAGTTGAAATAGGAGATCTAAGAAGATAGCACTGTTGTAGCTTAGTATAGGTATTTTTAAAGATTAATCATGTCCTAGTGAAGGTAACATTGTATATAAGCAGTGAAACAGAGTCTGTATTTGGTATGTGACATTACTACTTTCTTGAAGAGGTATTTCACCTTTCTATTTGAAGTAAATGCAATAATAAAAGAGGCACTGTTTATCCGGAGAGCATCCATACAATGCTGAGTACTTATATTCTCATAGAAAGTAATTGTACCATTTATTTCACTATAAGAAAAAGACATAACATTTCAGCCTCCTTAGGTTTTAGGATATGGAAGTTGTTTTTTCTGTAATACATTAATTTTCTTAAAAGAGAATGGGAGACAAAATTGGTATAATTATTTAAAAATGTTAAATAATAATTTGTTAATTTTTCTTGTCAATATATTGAAATACAAAAAACCTTGAGGGCAAAGTTAATGCTTTTCTTGTTGTAGCATACAGCTGATTTTTCATAACTGTATAAATTTGTGTCATGGGTTTAGATTGGCCCCCCCTGAGAGTCGGGGGGCTCAGAGGTGATTGGGTGCCAGGGCAGTGTTCCCTGGAGAGCCAATAACCACTCATTTTGTTCGCTTCTGCTAAAAATCATATATACACAGCACCGGAACCTGGTGGCAGTTTTCTGTTGGTGTCTGCTGCGTGTAGGTGGAGAAGGCCAGGGGGTGACTGGGCTCCTTCTTCCCCCTCCTGGGGGAGAGGGGAGCCCTGCGGCCCCCAACTCTGCCTAGGCCAGAGTTAGAGACAGCATTGGAGTGAGTGTTTGTAAGGAACGTGACTCACAAACAACTGGTAAGCGAGAGAGAGAGAGAGGCAGGCCTTGCAGTCAGGCCCTCTTTTTCTTTCCCCCACTTTGCAGCCAAGCTGCAGAAGAGGGCTGTTTTTCCCTATCACTGTTTAGTGGAAGTGGTGCTAGACTCAACATTGAGGCAGAGCCAAGTGGACGGGCTGATAATGAAGCAGCTCAGCGCTAGGGAAAAGAATCCCAGGCAAAATTGGAGATGAGCCAGAGGGAGAGAGGCTTGGGAGTTGCCCTGCCGAGGTTTGACCGGGGGCAGCCGAAAAATGACTGGGAGGAATGAAGATTCCAAATACCTACTGTGATAAGCTACACTACAGCAGCATCGAATCAAGGTATGAGAGAGAGATCACACAGCAGAAATTACACAGGACTAAAGAGAAAGGACTCAGAGCTATCTTGGACTTCATGAAGAAGAAAGAACTGCAGCAAACAGCTAGAGGTTGGTAGGGAGTGTTCAGGGGCCCTGAACACTCCCACAAGAGAGAGACTGGTTACTTATCAGCCTGAAAAGGCTTTTCCTGGACTAATTGAGGTAGAAGCTTCGAAGGGACTGATAGAAGTGTAATATATATATATATAGTTGCTTTTAGTTTGTATAGTATTTATTTTGTGTAAATAAAATGTATATACACTTCCCCTTCCCTTATAGAAGCCTCTGGCCTGAAAGTTTTCTCTTTGGTGTTGGGATAAATTGTGGGAAGGGGTGCGGGAAGCCCGGAAATTGGATTTTGGATTTCTAATGTGGCCTAAACTGCCACAGTTTGTTAGTGTATAACAGTTCTGGTCTATATAACAGATAGAGGTATGTTAAACTGCTTATATTAAATCTGTCTGTGTTTCAATTCATAGCTCTAGTTCATTCAGGTTCATAAATGTGTCCTCTAGAACTTTATGAGGATCACATTGCAATTATTACTGCAAGCTACATGAAATTTTGCTAACTGAGCTTCTAAAGAGATTTATATATCTGTTTCAATATGGATATGAAAAGAGAAAGTCAGTTACACTGTTTTTTAAATATTCCGTGAACAGAGACACTAGATATTTAATCTGACACAGCCACTAGATTAGTCTTCCAGTGTTCCATACTGTTGAGCCTTTCCCAGTGCCCTTTAGAGAATTCTGTGATTAATGAAATTAGCACTTCAAATACTAATCTTTTGAATTTCACGGCTTCATATCCAAGTCTCAATTCTGTATAGTCCTTTTACTGTTTCCATTTGATTATGACTGTGATTCTTTTAGAGTATATTATTTTGAGTTCATAATTCCAGAAGGCTTGTGTCTCTCAAAATCATATAATTCTTTTGATACATACATTATTTCATTGGTTATGTTAAGATTTATTTGTTTAGCTCTTTATAATTTTTATTTTGACTTAGCCGTGGAATGCTTTTAGTCAACTGGAATTTCTTCTATATTTTTCATTCAACAGCCTACCTGCATATACAATAGGAAACTTCATAACCTGAATGCTATGATTTGTACTTGGGAGTGAAAGATAGAGTGAGAAGATTTCACAGATGGAATCCAAGTACACACTTGCTTGAGGACCAAATAATAATCTCAGTTCAGACAGGAAAGGTAATTACTTTTCACCTCAAGCAATGAGATTGGAATGTTAGAATTATGTAATATTGTTAGAATTATGTAATATTATTAGAATTGTATATTACTTTAAGATGCTGTAGTGGGTTGACCCTGGCTGGACACCAGGTACTCATTAAAGCCGCTCTCTCACTCTCCCCTGCAATTGGACAGAGGAGAGAAAAAAAAACGCCAAAGGATTCATGAGTTGAGATGAGAGCTGGGAGAGGTCACTTGCTGATCACCATCACAGGCAAAACAGACTGAAAGTGGGGATAGTACTTAAATTTATTACTGACAGGATCAGACCAAAAGAGTGAGACGTAAAATAATCTTAAAAACGCCTTCCGCTCACCCCTCCTTCCTTCCCTGTTCTCCCTCCCCCCCCCCCCCCAGCGGTGCAGAGGGACAGGGAATGGAGATTACAGTCAGTTGTTGTTTCTGCCACTGCTCAGGGAGAGGAGTCCTTCCCCTGCTTCTGTGGAGCCCTTCCCAGAGGAGACAGTCCTTCACAGACCTCTCCGTCGTGAGTCCATCCCACAGGCAACAGTTCTTCATAAAACTGCTGTCCCGTGGGTCACTTCTCCATGGGGTGCAGTCCTTCACCAATGAGCTGTACTGGAGTGGATCCCCCACAGGGGCCACAAGTCCTACCCAGGAAAAACTTGCTTCAGTATGGACTTCCCTTTCCATGGGCTGCAGGTCTCCGGCAGGACCCTGATCCATCTTGGGCCTCCCACAGGGTCACAGCCTCCTTCATGCATCCACCTGCTCCAGCATGGGCTTCTCCATGGGCTGCAGGTGGGTCTCTGCACCCCAATGATCCTCCATGGGCTGCAGGGGCACAGCTGCTCCACTATAGTCTGCACCACAGGTTGCAGGGGCCTCAGCTCCGGTGCCTGGAGCACCTCCTGCCCCTCCTTCTGCGCTGACCTTGGTTTCTACATTGTTATTCCCATGTTCTCACTCACTGTTATTCCCATGTTCTCACTTTCCTCACTGGAATTTTTCACCTGCGCAACAACCTTCTTTTCCTAAATATGTTATCACAGAGGCGTTACTATTGCTCCTAATTGGCTTGGCCAGTGGCAGGAAGCCCGTCCTGGAGCCAGCTGGCATTGGCACCACCAGATAGGGGAAGCTTCTAGTAGCTTCTCATAGAAGCCACCCCTGTAGCTCCCCTGCTACCGAAACCCAGCCACAGAAACCCACTACAGATGCCTGATCCAATTACCTGTGAACTTGAAATCTATCAACTTTAGTATATTGTTTATCAAATTAAGGCCAGAATACTACATATTTTTTAAGGGCTTCAAAGGGCAGAGTGCAGCCTACTGCTAATTCTTGCAAGTCTTAGACTATGACAGAGGACAAAGAATATGAATTAAAATATTGCAAAAATGAAGAGCACATGACACTTTCAAGGGATAATCCATAAAGAAAGTGAGGGAATATTTGGATTTTGGTAAAGTTAAGAAAAGATTTGGAGTATGCCAGAGTATGGAAGTGAATGTGTTAAGGGAGAATGGCAAAGCTGCTGAAGAAAAAGTCTAGAAACAGCCTATTTGCTCCTGCTATACCAAGTTGGCTTCTTTTATTTGTTCTTTTCCTTCAGTGATTCAGTTGAAAAGTCAGTGACAAAGAAGCTACTTTGAAATTTGTTTAACTGAGAGTGAACTGACCTAGATGAGCGCATGTGGGAGTCAAGTTCACCCATGATATTTGAAAAGTACAGCATTAAATAAATGTCAGTCATCCATATATCATCAAGGAGCTCCTCAAAGCCAAGTTTAGAGTAATTCTTATTACTCAAAGCTCCTTTGAAGGGTTGCAGGACAATTTTATAGCTAGGAGCTCACAATTTGCCTCACAGTGTGAATTGCCTGATAAAGCTAGTCTGAGATGATTAGGAAAAAACCTACCTTGCAAAATATGGAAGAGGTACTGGAATGAATATTTTCCTCCGGCTCTATGTTCCTTTACCTCAAACACATCTGAAAGAATCCTGACTCAAACTTTCTTCTGTCTGCTAATGCACTGTCACTGAACACCAATCTATTAACTCTACATGAATAAAAGTTATGGTAATTCTTACAAAGACGGCAGTCAGGTCATTTCAAATCTAGAAAAAACATGCCTCTACAACAATGGGCAAGTCACAATATAAGCTATAAATTCAATGTTCACTTAAAAACAATATTTAGTCCTTTACAGTTTAATAGAAGCAACTGTAACTGCCTCATCTCCAGCTGTATTTTCAGACTTTTCACATTTTTCTATTTAACATGTTTTCTGATGCATAACAGCAAAGGAGAGAATTTGCTAAACTTCAGTTTATTGTACTATAAACCATTCTGAAATATGTTTTTGAAGTTTTCCAATTCAGTGGTGATAAATTTCTGAGGAAAAAACCACAACATATAACCTCCTTCAGAGTCTGTTCTCCAGCATTGATCAAATGTCTTAATTTCATAGAGGTTATTATAGGAGGTTTGTTTAAATTAGAACCCTTTTTCTTCACTACTTTTAAACATACAAATAACTTATCTTGATGTGAAATCAATAAATGTTTCATTTCCATTTCTAATTACCTCTGGGCCTGCTTATAACAAATTCCCTTTAAAATAGACAACTCGACAAACTCTTTATAAGAAGTCCTTCAAAGTGGTGGCAAGGAAGGAATAAAAAAAATGTTCTGTGAAAAACCCAGTCATGCAGTGAATATTCTGTCTAAGTCCCTGGTCCTGTGTGACTGAAAGTGTTTATCAAGCTATCCAGAGTGAGTGTAATCATGTGCTAAGTGATAGCTGAATTGAACACATGAAGACTCCAAACTATAACTTTCATGTTCATCTGTTACAGTCTAATCAATGAGAAAAAATCCTAATTAAAAGACTTCGTCTCCATTACATCTTCAATAGATAAAACTAATAGATAATGAGAAATAAAACCAACTAAACAACAATTAAAACCACCTTCCACCCACCTCTCTTACTCCCAGGTTTAACTTCACTCCTGACTCTTCTACTTCCTCCCCACAACTGGCACAGAGGTAGGGGGAATGGGGTTATGGCCAGTTCACCATATGCTGTCTCTGCCATTCCTTCCTCACAGTCTTCCTCTGCTCCAGCATGGGGACCTACAGGATACACCCCTCCACAAAATGTATGGGTCCTACCCCAGGCTTCAGTTCCTCACAAACTACTCCATCATGTGTCCTTCCCATGGGGTACAGTCCTTCAGGTACACACTGACCCAGCATGGATCTTCCACAAGTTCAGCACCTGATTCAGCACATTCTTCTCCTGAAGATGTAGGTGAATCTCTGCCCTGGTGCATAGAGCACCTCTTTACCCTCCTTCTCTCACCTTGATGTCTATAAGGCTCTTTCACACTTTTCTTGCTCCACTTTCTCACAGTATATTTTTTATCCTTTCTTGAATGTTTTCCCAGAGGTAACACCAGCATCAGGGACAGGCTGGTGCCCTTCGATGGTCCACTGGAGCCAACTGGAATTGGCTGTGTCTAACCCAGCAGCCCCTCTGCTACCAAAATCTTGCCAGTCTTGCAATACATCTATGTATTATTGTCTCATGGAACAAATGAAAAATGATCATTTCAAATAGCAGTTTGGGTGAGAATATCACCTAAGTTAATCAGCATTTAGATACATTTATTTCATAATTAGAAAGATCTTTTCTTCTACATGAGAAAAAGGAGTCCTTAATAGAACAGACATTCATAAAGTCAGACATTTTTAGTCAAGCATGCAGCTCAGTAGAAATATAACCCTTAAAAGCATAATTCAGTTTCTTGATTTCATAGAATACAGGGAGAAAATGTAGATGAAGAAACTGACAGAATCATAGATAATTTAGGTTGGAAAAGACCCTCAAGATCATCAAGCCCAACTGTTAACCCACCACCTCCAAGTGGACCACCAAACCATGCCCTTAAGTGCCACATCTACATGTCTTTTAAATACCTCCAGCTATGGGAACTCAACCACTTCCCTGGGCAGCCTGTTCCAATGCTTGACCACCATTTCAGTGATGAAGTTTTTCCTAATATCCAATCTAAACCTCCCCTGGCACAAGTTGAGACCTTTTCGTCTTGTCCTATCACTTGTTACTTAGGAGAAGAGACTGACATCCACCTCAATACACTTTCTTTTCAGGTAGTTGAAGAGAGCAATAAGGTCTTTGCTGAACCTTCTTTTCTCCAGATTAAACAGCTCCAGCTCCTTCATAAGACTTGTTCTCTAGACCCTTCACTATCTTCATTACCTTCTCTGAATATGCTCCAGCACCTCAAGGTTTTTCTTGCAACTAGGGGCCCAGAACTAGACATAGTACTCCAGGTGCAGCCTCATGAGTGGTGAGCACAGGGGGGATGATCACCGCCCTGGTCCTGCTGGCCACACTGTTTAACCCTGATACAAACCAGGATGTCATTGGCCTTCTTGGCCACCTGGCTCATGTTCAGGTGGCTGTCAACCAGCACCCCCAGCTCCTTTTCCCAGCACTTTGCCTTGTTGAACTTCATACAATTGGCCTCAGCCCATTGATCTGGGCTGTCCAGATTCTTCTGCAGAACCTTCCTACCCTCCAGCCACTCCAGTCCAGCTTGGTGTCATCTGTAAAGTATATTACAATTGAGAATGCACTCAATTTCCTCATTCAGATTACTGATAAATATATTAAACAGGACCAGTCCCAATACTGACCCCCATGGAACACCATTTGTGACCAGTGTGAGAGACTGAAATGTTAATGGTTAATGCCATTTGCAAAAGCAACAGGTACTTTGCTTAAGTCAGGTGTGCACCTTCCTCCCCATCACAACTGAAGGGGAGGAGGAGAGCTTTCTGTGTGTGGTGGTGAAATCTCTGATCCACATGAGACTGAAGAGGTGCACACCCACTATCAGAGACTACAAGCCGGGTTTTGAGCCAGATAAGGGAGAAGGCTGATAAGAAGCAGACCCTGAGGAGGCAGTGTAGTGCTTTTTATTGTGGCAATGTCCTCCTTTACAAAATTGACTGAGCTGTAAAACTGCCCCCCCACACACACCCCAACCATGGGGGATGTATTGGGACATTCACACATAGACCTGAAGGTATTCATCCCTTGTGATGGGACATAACAGGCTCAACTAAGCTGATGTGAGAGGCAGCTGTCATGTCTTAGAAGGTGTCATAAACCATCAGCCCCCTGAAGTGGCCCCAGACTCATTGCTGGGGCCTTCCACCAGAGGGTTACTTATAGAATCATAGAATCATAGAATCAGCTGGGTTGGAAGGGACCTCTGAGATCATCAAGTCCAACCCTTGATCCACTACCGCTGCGGTTGCTAGACCATGGCACTGAGTGCCACATCCAGTCTCCTCTTAAAAACCTCCAGGGACGGAGAATCCACCACTTCCCTGGGCAGCCCATTCCAATGTCTAATTACCCTCTCTTCCTAATATCTAACCTAAACCTCCCCTGGTAGAGTTTAAGACCATGCCCTCTTGTCTTGCTGATAGTTGCTTGGGAAAAGAGACCAATCCCCACCTGGCTACAACCTCCTTTCAGGTAGTTGTAGAGAATGATGAGGTCTCCCCTGAGCCTCCTCTTCTCCAAGCTAAACAGCCCCAGCTCCCTCAGCCTCTCCACATAGGACTTGTGGTCCCTTCATCAGCCTTGTTGCTCTTCTCTGGACCTGCTCCAGCACCTCAATATCCTTCCTGAACTGAGGGGCCCAGAACTGGACGCAGTACTCCAGGTGTGGCCTCACCAGTGCTGACTACAGGGGAAGAATCACTTCCTTGGACCTATTGGCCACACTGTTCCTGATCCAGGTCAGGATGCCATTGGCCTTCTTGACCACCTGGGCACACTGCTGGCTCATGTTCAGCTTCCTATCAATCCAAACTCCCAGGTCCCTTTCTGCCTGGCTGCTCTCCAGCCACTCTGTGCCCAGCCTGTAGCGCTGCAGGGGGTTGTTGTGGCCAAAGTGCAGGACCCGGCACTTGGCCTTTTTGAACCTCATCCTGTTGGAATCAGCCCAACTCTCCAACCCATCCAGGTCCTTCTACAGAGCCCTCCTACCTTCCAGCTGATCGACACTCCCCCCCAGTTTAGTGTCATCTGCAAATTTGCTGATGGTGGACTCAATCCCCTCATCTAAATCATCAATAAAGATATTAAACAGAACTGGGCCCAACACTGATCCCTGGGGGACACCACTAGTGACTGGCTGCCAACTGGACGCAGCATCATTCACCACCACTCTCTGGGCCTGGCCCTCCAGCCAGTTCCTAACCCAGCAGAGAGTGTCCCTGTCCAAGCTGTGGGCTGCCAGCTTCTTCAGGAGTATTCTGTGGGAGACGGTGTCAGGCTTTGCTGAAGTCCAAGTAGACCACATCTGCAGCCTTCCCCTCATCCACCAGGCAGGTCACCTGATCATAAAAGGAGATCAGGTTGGTCAGACAGGACCTGCCCTTCCTAAACCCGTATTGACTGGGTCTGATCCCTTGTCCATCCTGTAGGTGTTGTGTGATTGCACTGAGGATGATCTGCTCCATAACCTTGCCAGGCACTGAGGTCAGGCTGACGGGCCTGTAGTTTCCCAGGTCCTCCTTCTGGCCCTTTTTGTGGACTGGTGTGACATTCGCCAACTTCCAATCATCTGGGATCTCCCCACTGAGCCAGGGCTGTTGGTAGATGATGGAGAGCAGCTTGGTGAGCTCTTCCGCCAGCTCCCTCATCACCCTAGGATGGATCCCATCTGGTCCCATAGACTTGTGGGGATCCAAGCAGCTCAGTAGGTCCCTAACTGTTTCCTTCTGGATTACAGGGGGGCTGTTCAGATTATTATCTCTTTCTACAAGCTCCAGAAACCAGCTGTCTTCAGGACAACCTGTCTTACTGTTGAAAACTGAGACAAAGAAGGTGTTAAATACCTCAGCCTTTTCCTCATCTTTGATAACCATATTCCCGCCCATGTCCAGTAAAGAATGGAGGTTTTCTTTGCCCCTTCTTTTGTTACTGATGTATCCATAGAAGGACTTTTTGTTTTCCTTCACAGAGGTGATGAGATTCAGTTCAAGTTGTGGCTTCATCTCTCTAATTTTCTTTCTACATGACCTAACTATATTCCTAAATTCTTCCTGAGTAGTCAGGCCTTTCTTCCATAATTGGTAAACTCTCTTCTGCACCCTAATTTCTTTCAAAATCTCCCTGTTCAGCCAGACGGGTCATCTTCCCCGCTAGCTCACCTTTGGGCACACTGGGACAGCCTGCTCCTGTGCTTTCAAAACTTGCTTCTTGAAGTACGTCCATCCCTCCTGGACCCCTTTGTTTTCAGGGGTTGTTTCCCAGGGTACATTCTGAACTAGTCTTCTGAATAGGCTGAAATCTGCCCTCCGGAATTCCAATGTAGAGGTTTTATTGACAGCCCTCCTTGCATCCCTGAGTATTGAAAACTCTATTATTTCATGGTCAGTGTGTCCCAGACATCCACTGACCACCACATCTCCCACCAGTCCCTCTCTGTTTTTGAACAGGAGGTCTAGCAGGGCTCCACCCCTGGTAGGCTCATTTACCAGTTGGAGCAGGAAATTATCCTCTACACACTCCAGGAATCTCCTAGACTGCCTCTTCTCCGCTGTGTGGAGTTCCCAGCAGACATCTGGCAGGTTAAAGTCACCCACAAGAACAAGGGCTGGTGATTTTGAGACATATGCCAGCTGCTTGTAGAATAATTCATCACCCTCATCATCCTGCTTGTGTGGTCTGTAACAGACTCCCACCAGGATATCAGCCTTGTTGGCCTTCCCCCTGATTCTGATCCACAGACACTCAACCTTATTGTTACTGACTTCAACTTCACAGAGTCAAGAGACTCTCTAACATATAGAGCTACCCCTCCACCTCTCCTACCCTGCCTGTCCCTTCTGAAGAGCCTGTAGCCACCCATGGCAGCACTCCAGTCGTGCGAGTCATCCCACCACGTTCCGTGATAGCAACTACATCACAGCTTCCTACTGCACGATGGCTTCCAGCTCCTCTTGTTATTACCCATGCTGCGTGCATTGGTGTACATGCACTTCAGCTGGGCTGGCTGATTTGGACTCTTAACTTGAGCTGTCCACCCTGGGCTCCTTTCTGGAGAGCTCAGTTTCAACTCCTTCCCCTTTCAAACCTAGTTTAAAGCCCTCCTTATTACGATCCACAGTGCTGCAGGAGATCCACAGTGTTGCAACAGGGAGTGTTAAACTCCCCCACCCAGAGGTATGTGGATGTTCCTACATGAACCTGAATGCATATTAACCCACTGGACTTTGGTTTCATGGACTTCTCCCATCCCCAATGGATCAAGACTGTGAACATCACTTCAACCAACGGATGTTGGAATTGCAACAGTCTAAGAAATAAGAGACTACATGTAGTCCCACTATAGATACCAGTTCTAAATTACACATCATATAAATTAAAATAATGTATTAACAAGTTGTCATTAGTATACTAGTGTTCCATGAATTGAAACTCTTAGTTAGCAGACTAATTTGGATTTTACTGTTGCTTACAACTTTTTGTTGCAATAAATAAAAGGAGAAATCAATAAGAAATGTTCAGAAACTTATGAGACTAATATATATGAATTTTATTCATAAAGATTTTCAGCCTTTTTGAAAAGGATAATTAGGGTCATTTTGGGATGAGCATCTTACATTCCTAGTTACTTTTAGATATTTCCTATATATAACTTTTCAGGTATTAATTTTAGTTTTATTTAAATGTCAAATCCAATGCAAGTTTTTGAATGAAAAGGGAAAAAACTTCTGGAAAAAAAGCCCTACCATCTTATTATTATACAAATATCTGTGTATCTCTATGGTTTTATGTTTTCTGGGCTATGATTTTTTTATTTAACATTATAAATTAAACCTATCTGGAAAAAAATTCAAATATATGGGTGTTTTAATAATATTGATTCAATGATCCTCTCTCATCTGAACACTCAAGATACTCATCTGAGTATCCTCCAGAATAGAATTTTAGAAGTTTAGGTCCTATGGTATCATATGTAAAACCTAGAAAAATAAACCTAGACAGTTGAAAAGGATATACCTTTGATATAAATACCTTCTTTTCATATCATCTCTGGTGAAGTAAAAACATTCTTAATGAATATAACTCAGAATGTTAAAGTATTAGGATCCTTAGCTGTAGGATATCAAACTGTTCAGTGATCAGGAGAGTCAGTGAAATGTGAAATGTCTCAGAAGTGCTTTCTCATTTGCTTTGCTTCATCTCTTGCGAACACTGTGTATCTGACCTGAAAGCTGTCATCAAATGCAAAAATAAATTACTTGTGTAATAAATTTCTGATTTTTTTAAATCAGTATCAGACAAACTAAAGGACAAATTAATACATTTATACTACATTTATGCATTTGACATTCAACTCAACTCCCTTTTGTTTTACAGAGTTGCCCCATTTTATAGACAACTGAAGAACACTGAGAACTTTCATCAGCATCAAGTCTCATGTTTCAAACTGATACTGATATAGGAAATCATCCCATTACTTCTTTCAGATGTTACAACTTGACTCCATTTAAACAAATTACATTAAGAATTTGAGGAGATAGACAGTCTTGGTTATCAGCTTGCACTCGTGGTTTTGTTTGGACATGGGGATGAAAACTACAGTTAGTGTATTTCTTGATAAGTGTCCAGAACAACTGGGATATTTCTCTGAAACAGGAAAGAAAAAATTATGAGAAATTAATTTCTATGTGTGTCCAAACACTGAATCAGCACAATCTTGTGTGGTGGTGAATTCTCTCTTGTTTTCCACTGCATACAATACTGTGGAAATACATTTAGACCCTTCTTCTGCAGCAAGGGTCTAAATGTGCAAAGCAAAAAGTCATTGGTTGTGTTTAACAGTCAAATAACCCAGTCCTTTGCCATTTTTCTTTTCCACTGATTGCACAGTTCCCTTTGGAGTGGCACAAGGACTTTTATTAAGGGCTGCTGAATCATCAAGAGTGTTCACATTTGTAGATGAGGTGTGAGTAATAGCAAGACAAATTGCCTGGCGCGTACTCCCGGGGTGCATCAGGCACAGCATCATCAGTGGGCCGAGGGAGAGGATTGTCCTGCTCTGCTCTGCAGTGGGGCGGCCTCACCTTGAATATTATGTGCAGTTTTGGGCACCACAATGTAAGAAAGATATTAAGCTCTTAGAGAGTGTCCAAAGGAGGGCAATGAAGATGGTGAAGGACCTTGAGGGGAAGTGAGGGGCAGTGAGGTCACTTGGTCTGTTCAGCCTGGAAAAGAGGAGAGTGAGGGGAGACATCACTGCAGCCTACAACTTCCTTGTGAGGGGAAGAGGAGGGGCAGACACTGATCCTGTGACCAGTGACAGAACATGAGGGAATGACCTGAAGTTGTGTCAGGGGACATTTAGGTTGGATATTAGAGAACAGTTCTTCACCCAGAGAGTGATTGGGCACTGGAACAGGCTCCCAGGGCAGTTGGCACAACACCAAGCTTGCCTGAGTTCAAGAGCATTTGGACAATACTCTCAGGTGCATGGTGTGACTCCTGGGGATGGTCAGGGCTAAGGGATAGACTTGATGATCTTTTTGGGTCCCTTCCAACTCAGTATGTTCTGTGACTCTGTGTTACTCAGTTGGACCTGTGTTACACTGTGCAGGCTAATTTTGCTCATTTGCTTATAGCTTTACATTTATTTAATGTTATGCAATAGCATAGCCTGAAACATTCTAAGAAAATTCTCTGTACCCACACTTTTTCAATTCTATGCATAAAAATGGGTCCTATCCTCACTCTGTAATTGTAATTAAAAAAAAAAAAAGGTGGAGAAATAGGGAGACTGGTACATTAGATTTCATATTCTCTACAAAAGCTTAATACCAATGTCACCTTGATTATATGGTATAGTAGGCTTTATTTTTTGTCATTTTTTTTTTTTTAAATAAAGAATTCTTATGAGAAATTTCAATTGAGACCTGTAATGTTAAATTCAAACGCTTTGAAATATCTGATATTTTGATGTCTTTACACAGGACCAGAAAGAAGGGAATATAATTTACCCGAAGATCTGGGTCAGAAGATAATACAGAATTAAGGTAGATACTACACATCTGAACTTAGTTTTAAAAAAGTCATGACCAGAATCTAAACACCTCATATGATGGGAGAAGGCTTTAAGCTTCTGCATATGAACATTTCTAAACCTGTCACTGCATAAGCAAATCTTTCTCAGACAAGCCCAAATTATAATGTAGAAACTAAATGACATTGTATTTCCATTACCAGTCCATTGGTGGTTGCATTTTGAAAATAATCTTAGAACTAATGACAATACAAAAGCTCCACAGCAGAATTCACATGTATCTCTTAATTTTTAAGTTCAGAGAAGAAATCTCCTGTAAGAGCTAAAAAAAGGTTGCAAGCAGTCAGTTCAAGAAGTGGGGAGACCTGTAGTCAATCTTCCATCTTCCACCAGTAAAGGACTACTTATGTGAGGCTACATTTAGTTTCTCTTCCCTCTGACTGAGAAGAATACAAGGTTCCGGATGTGAGAAAGGGAATGTTAATCAAAGAACATGATCTCCTAAGGCACTTAGCAGTGAAGGGATACGCCTGGCGTTCACCATTACCATAAAACACTTGTATTTTAAATAATACATAAACAGTTTATGTTTAAGTACTTTGTTGAAGAAATAATTTATGTTAGATTAAAAAAAAAAAAAAGCTCCTCAGAACAAATGGTAGCTATCCCAGACAAGATTTTTTACCATTGTTTACCAGTATCATGCACACCATTACTTTCATTCAGAAACAGTGCAGCAAAGTCAGACAGGCTGGTCAAAAATCACATGGATAATAGCTGTCTTTGGAAGAGGAACTGAGGATCTTTTGTTTTGAGGACTATAGGCTATTAAGGTCTTTAGGAGTAGTACCGTAGTAGTACCCCAATGAATAACCAGGAACTCATGCATTGATTTCCGTAATTATTTCATAGTTTGATTTATATGTTCAATTTTAGCCTACCTGAGTTAATCCCAAGGAAGCAATCAGGATGAAGGGCAAATAAAAAAACAAGAAAGAAAGTAGCACTGGGACCCTATTTGCCCATTGATGTCTCTTATTTTATACCAAGGACAATAGTAAAGTTTAGTCGCACAGATCTGCAAAGAAACTAAGTCCAGCAAGTCTCAAACAGATTTTATCTAAGAAAGCGACATTACATACAAGGACTAATGAGTCAATTAGCCACCAAAGTGCCTGATTGAGTGGATTCTGGAAGAATTGAAAGGAATTTCTGGCAGAAAGGCTAAAATGCACACTGAGACAGACTGAGCATTATGACTGAAAAAAACGTATTAATGGGAGAAGAAGATTTATATACAAGGGAAAAATGCACAAGAGCTTTTAAAAATATTTTAAAGTATTTTACAAGTGAATAAATAATATTTAGGCTGTTTTAACTATACTAAGTGAGAGAGTTCCTTTTTTCTGTGCATTATTTCAATTCTACAGTGTGGAAACCTCAGTGAATGGAAAAAGATATCAATGTAAATAGTTTCTTTCTTTGTCTCCCCAGTCAGAAATTATGCCGTCAATATTATTGCCTGGCTCTCTATTGCTATCAGTGCTACCTGTCTGCAACCCTAATCGTAGAATAATCATGGATCATAGAATGGCACTGGTTGGAAGGGACCTTAAAGGTCATCTAGTTTCCAATCCCCCTGCTGTTGACAAGGACAACATTTCACTAGACCAGGTTCTCGGAAGTCCCATCCAATCTAGCATTGAACGGGTCCAAGGACAGGGTAGATGAGTACTTCAGAACTTTATCCATCCACTGTGTACTTGGCCCATGGGAAATGGTGCAACATGTATGACTTGAGTTCTTTACCAGGTTAGGTTCCGTTGTTCTCTTTTCACTATTTAAAACTTACAAACTTATTTATACTGCCACGGCACATTTTTAGTTGCTTGGTTAGTTTGCTTTGTGAACACGTGATTGTGAAAACATCAGTTTAACGACTATGCAGTTTAAACAGCACAAAGAGATTATATAATTTTGAACCTACCTGACTGAAAACACTGGAAGCTAGCATACAAAGGAGCCAAACAAACTCATATTATGCAGACTTCTAGAAGCTACATGGTTTCTGAAAAGAAATAAATGCATCTAATGGCTATTAGGCAGGGTGTTCAAGGAAAAACATCCAAATCATTCAACAAACAGTGACTACATAGCACAATGAAGAAAATGAAATACAGAGGAGGGAATGTGTTTTGACGGGTTTAAATGCATTTTACTCTTTCTTCACAAAACCCTATGTCTTCTTCTTATTTATGGCTTTGCCTAGGGAAATTATGTCCTTGTTACATTTTTTTTTTAAATGCCCTGAAAACTATTATGACACCTGTGGTTAGAACAAATTGACTGGTTTATACTCCACACAGATAGAACCATGGTGCTGTAAATCTAAGAGCTGCCAAACTGTCCACGCACACTAGGCTGGAATTGCCTGTGATTTTCTATTATTTGTCTTTAAATATTTTATGCTTGTGACACAAATCCAATATTGCTTGCTTGGCTGTATGATGTTTTCAGATTCCAAGGTCATTTACTGGGACCAGGTTCATGAACCTCATAAAAAACATTTGCTACCTCTGTTGCTGGTTATATGCTATCGTATTAAAAAAAGACCTCTTTCTCAAACATAATCCGAAGATTCTGACATGAGCATGGAAAATGTCAACAAATGAATGAAATGGAAACAGTCAGACAATCCTGAATTCTTGCTTCTACTGGTAAAGCTTTAGCTTTTTCATCTGCCATGTGATTGCAAAAAAATTAAAGGTCAACAAGTGACTGTTTAGCCTTCTATATAGGACCCAAAGAGATCATCTGTTTCACATGCTAATTTTCATTTATGTCACTCCAGTCTATATTTTTATAAATACCTAACAGTCAATCCCCTCCTATTCCAAATATTAAATAGATAGTTCAGTCTTAGAAGATACCAGCCATCAGAAAAGACTTTTTACCCCAGTAATTGAACTTGAGTATGAATCTTAGCCTAATTTTCCACCTTCAAAACAGACCTTGCAATAGATTCAGAGACTCACAGAATGGTTGATGTTGTAAAGGACCTCTGGAGGTGGTCTAGTCCCACTGCCAGCTCAAGTGCATAAAGCCTGGTACCCAGAATTATCTCCAAATGGCCTTCAAGTGTCTCCAAGGTTGGAGACCTCACATCATCTCTGGTTGCCAGGGCTCAGACATTTTTACACCGAAAAAACCCAAAAGTTTCCTGATATTCAGAAGGAAATTCTTGTGTTTCAGTTTGTGCCCATTGCTTATTGATCTGTCAGTGGGAACTACTCTAAAGAGGCTGGTTTCATCTTCCCTTCATGTATTTATATACACTGATAAGACCTACCCATAAGCCTTCTCTTCTCTGGTCTGAACTGTCCCAGAGCTGTTAGCCCTTTTTCGTAGGAGAGATGCTCCACTCCCTTAATTGTCTTTGTGGTCCTTTGTTGAGCTCTTTGCAGTATGTCCATGCCTCTCTTGTAGTGAAGAGCCCTGAACTGGACACAGCAGTCCAGTGTGGCTTCACCAGGGCCAGAGCAGAGGGAAGAATCATCTCCCTCACCTGATGGCAGTACTTTACCTAATGCAGCCCAGAATACCATTAGCCTTCCTTGTATCAAGGTCTGGCCTTGTTCAGCCTGCTGTCCACCAGGATTCCAAAGGCCTTTTTTTACTTTCTAGCTAGTTGGTGCCCAACATATACATATGTACTGGGCTGATCCTTCCTAGGTGCAGGACTTTGTACTTCCCTATGTTAAATTTCATAAAGTTTATGCCAGCCAATTTCTTCAGCCTGCTGAAGTCCCTCTGGACAACCACAAGACCCTCTTGTGTATCAGGCACTCATCCCCAATTTTGTGTCATTAGCGAACTTATTGAGGGTTCACTTTGCCCCGTCATCCAACCCATTAATGAAGATTTAATACGGGATTGACCCTTGGGGTACACCCCTTGTTAGTGGCTTCTGACTAGACTTGCTATTGATCACCACCCTGCAGGCCCAGCAGTGGCGGTCTGAAAAATAAAAACTAGACGACGCCAGCATGGGGAAAACTGGAATGCTTTGTTGAACACGAGAACACAATCTTAAAGGTATTGGGGCTGGATATGTTAATGAAAGGGACAACCTATGTTAATTAGGAGTTACACAAGTTTTTACTGCAATTTCCAAATAGTTTATTTTTGTTCAAGCAAGATTACATGGGGGATAGAGGGATCACAGGGGCTTCGACATGGTTTTAAAAATCATCTCAAAAAGTCCTTTCTTAATTTGCTTGGAGCCAGGTTTATATCTCAAAGTTGCACATCAACAGGTCTCAGGACAATGGTCCAAATTTCTTCAGATCACAAGATGTTTGTCAGCCTTGTTTTCCAAGGTTTGTGATTCAAATTTACTGAGCTTCCTTTTGCTGAGAGTTGTCTTTTGTCCCCTTCACCCAGCTATTCAACTAGTTTCAGTTCATTCACTGTCTGTTCATCCAGCCAGTATTTCATCAGCTTCTCCACGAGGATCTTAGGGAAAACCATGTCAAAGCCTTACTGAAGTCAAGGTGGACCATAGCCAATGCTGCCCCTCATCTAGCAAAGTGGTCATTTAATGCTAGAAAGTTATCAGGTGTGGAGTCCCTTAAGGAAATACCTTTGCAGCTGCAGGCAGCAGGAGTAACATCCGGGGGAAACGTCAGAGATTGTCCTTTCCAAGACAATTTCAGCAGACTCTGCCATGGACTCACCACAGTGGACTTGGTGGTGCATTTGGGAAAAGATATTTAAGAACGGTCAGAAAATAACCGGATAGAGAGGAAGAGGAAACAAAACCAATTTGACACAACAAAGGGAACACCAAAATCAGAGGAGCAGGAGGTGGCTGCCTGACAGGGTAAACATACCTTCCAAAGGCACTGCAGCTCATGAGTGAGCTCACATTGGAGCACCAAAAAGGAAGTGAGTCTTATAGACTATGTGTTGGAACATAGGAAAAGAATGGGAAGAAAGGAGCAGCCAAGAAGGCTGCCTTCTTCGATTCTGAGTTCACTTCAAAAGTCACTAGTCTTTATAGAGAGAAGAATAATTTTCGTACGCATCATTGCAAAATACAAATGCTTCTTATATACTGGTCCTTAAATAAATAATTTATCTTTCATGTCTTCAAGTGTATATTCATATTATTTGCAAAAACATAGGAAAAAAAAGACAAATTCTATGCAAGTCAAGATATACTTACATCATATAGACTATCATGTAGAAAATAAAATGTTCATTTGTTATTTTTTGTATTTAATTTATGACTAGATTGTAGATAGAATGGGAGATATATCAACATATAAATAAAAAAACCCAGAAAATTAAGTCAGTGTAAAATGGATGATAGATGCATAGATTTTCAAAAAAAGGGACAGACTGCTCAAAAATGACCAGTAGGACAAGATTTTAACTTGTCTAACTCCACCATTGCAGGTGTCTTTAAAGCTTTTGTTTAAAGATAGGTAAGATTTTTAATTCTTTCAGATAGATTGGCTACTAAATGCTACCATAATCTTTCACTGTCATTTCAATTAGTAGCCTCTCAGCAATTCCCTTCAAAAGGTAAGGATAACCTAAAGTTGTTAACAGGTTATTTTTATGTTCTTCTTACAAAGTATTGTTAACTAAATAGAGATGATTTTCTTTGTACCTCTCTAAGATTATTTTTAATTTCTTGGCTAATAAACATACATAGTTGAGCTATATTTTCAAATCTCATACTGAAAAATAGTCAAAGGAATTTTGAAATAATATATTACTTCAGACAAGAAAACTGTTTAATTTGTGAAATTGTACCTATGGGCATAGTTGTAAGGAAATTACTACCTTGTTTTGTTTTGAAATGTTCCATTGAAATAAAAAGGTTGTATTTTAAAGAAAACATATTTCTTTACTTGTAACATTTTACAGACAACATCACCATACCTAGATTTTTTAAAATAGTTTTGCATTTAAATCTTTTTAGTTATAATATCATTATTTGGTAAGTTTACTTAAACACCTAAAAATTTCTTCCTGCTTTCAATTTAAATCAAAATCAATTTCTATGTCACAGTCTGTCTGTTTTATCTTATGTCAGCAAATTTACAATGTTTATGACCATATAGTCTATAATCACAATTTCTCAGAATATAACAGTAGACATGAGCCTGCATAAGGATAGTGCAAATAATAAGCACAAAATTCACTTTTTTTCTGCTGGAAGACCATGGGGAAAAATATTAGTCATATATCAGATGACAGGGTTTTTTACTGTGATTTAAGTGATATATATAATCTTCCTATTGAAAAAGCTTTAAAATTATCAAAAGTCCATTGTCTTCCACACAGTTCGAAAAAGAGAACCCACCAGAAAAAAAAAAACATTTCTAGAAAAAGGACAGATGAACAAATTAATATATTTTGCTTCCTGTTTTGTTATTGTTGTTAATTTTAGCTGGCTCATGAAAAAATAAGTTTAGTCAGAAAAACTGCAACTTTTGTCATTTCTCTGCATCGTCAAAGGCACTTCATTTCGAAGAGCAAATTATTGCATTTTAAGAACACAAACTACATGTTAAATGATCAAAACTAACAAGATTTCTTCTCTTCAAAGTTTTGAGGGCATTTTTTTTCCTTTGGGGATTTACCTTTCATTTTGTAGCAACCTGCTCAGAATATATTTCCAAAGCTGGATGATGACTGGAAACGTGATGACAAAGTAACAGAGTAGAATCTATTTTGAAATCACACCAACCAACCATTGTTCCTTATATACTTCTTTGGAAGTATGTACAGTTTCTTACATTTTAATTGTATCATATTTTGCTCTGGTGGATTTGAATATTATTTCCTAACAGACTTTGTGTTTTATATGTCATAATTAAAATCTGTATTCTTAATGGCACCACTAATTTTAATTTTTGTTGGGAAGTTTCAGACACTGGAATGATGGGCACACAATACATTCAGTTTCCTTCTAAAAGAAGTAGAGACAAGATTTGTTTATTTTTATTTCATAAAAATGCAGTATTACAGTTTCATGGATTTCTATGCTGGTCAACAAATATGTGTTTGGTTTTAAGTATTGAAAATATCCTAGGTTTCTGAGCACACAAAAGTTAGTTTGAACTGACCTTGTTTCTTTTACTTCTCAATCCTATCGTCTATATCAATCACATACTGTCATTTCTTTTTCCTTCCAGTCTTTTTATCCCAGTTCATAAAATTTACCCTGGTACTTATCGCTACTAATCTGTTGCTTGCTGTGACTATCAATACTTTTTATTTCCTCCGTAACGTTACTTTTCCACCCTTCTTTTGTATAGATTGTAGTAATGTGTATTGACATCCCCGTTATAAGAATTTTCTCACCAGGCTCCAGTTGTACTCACAGGATCACAACCACTGCCATTTAGCAACCCTTTTTTTCCATTTTTCTTTGTTTGTTTCTTATTGCTCTAGCATTGTTAGAGGAACTCTAATACAGATGTCTTTTTATTCTTCAAGTTTCATTCTTTTGACAAATACATCTTCCAATTTATTACTGTGATACTAAAGGTGCCAAAAGCCTAGCAGAACTCAAAAGACTAGATTTATATAACAGATAATATTTTACAGATAATATAAGCTACAGTTATGTAATGCAGAAAAAAAGCCATCCCCACAAACCTTCTTGCTTCAGGGTGTAATCAGGTACTAGCGACTTCTTTCTTTAAATAAAATTCCTTAACACAGAAGTACCTATTAGGGCATGTAAAATTTACTTTTGCTCCCAATACAAGTTGTGAAATATAAGATGTGGGAATACCTTCTGAGATATACTTCTGAGGCTGAGATTTATTTGGATATATCTCCAATAAGCACCTATTTTTAAGGATTTCACCCATAAGCTGAGAAGTTCTGTTCTGAATTTATGTGATCTGGAAATAAGAGAAATTTCACACTAGAATTTTCCTTCTCAAAAATATTTTTGATAGCATTGTGCAAGATTTAGTATGTAACAGTAAAAGGTAGGAAAAAAAAGGAGAAACCTAAATTCTGCATTAATAAGATTAATTATTGATTAAATTGATCCTGCTCAGTGATAAGGATAAAGCTCTTGTTTCTTTATATTCACCATTGGTTTATATTTTTTTTCTCAGGTACAATATGAGAATTACTTCATTCAAATGTGACTCTACCAAATATTAGTACATATATGTCCTGATTATGTCTGTAATTTTTTTTCACATAAATAAACTATTTTCATACTTAGAGCTTCTGTTCACTATAGGTATTCTGCTTATAACTGTGGATGTCATTTAGTCAAAAGAAGTTTTTAGCTGATAGGTGGTTGTTTCATAGTCAAGGTCTAGTAGCCATTCAAACAAACAAAAATTTTTCTCTCTACAAATTATTTAATTTACATTCTTTATCAGAGCCCTTTCATTTACAGAAATGCCACAGAGATAACAGTAAAACACTTTTAGTATAAACCTAGGCTTACTTGTTGAGTGTTTGGACATTTCTACATTGATCCTAACTGTCTCACATTCCTCTGAACCAGAATTTTCAATTTAACATGTATTTGAACCAGTAAATTATTGCTTTTTTTAATGCTACATACAGATAAGAGGATCCATTTTGTCCTTCCATTATAAGGTAGCTACTAAACGTCTTGCACATCTTTCTACTGAATAGAGAGTGTGTGGTCATTCATCATCCTGTATTAGATAGAAGTCTTCAAAATATGGGATTGTTCACTCATCCCTAAAAACAAATAAAAGAACAAATCTTAAGCAGAGTCTATGTATACATAGAAAACTAGTGAACAGCTATGAATAAAAGCCTGAAAGAATATTGAAACTCATATTGAATACAATCAATACAAGTCAAATATGAATACAATTTGTGGAAAATCAGGATAAGTCAGGGAAAAACTTTACTGACCAGAGAGAGATATTACGGTAGCTAAGCTGCTAATTTTGTTAGTTATAGATAGTTTACCAAAGGTGAAAGGTGATATAGAACAGGTGAATGTATAAGGTAAGATAAAGCTTCAAAATGTGTGTCTAGACTATGAATATATAGATATCCATATAGATATATTTGTCTACGTTCTCACTTTGATTAATCCAGCTAATTAATTACCAAAAGCAAGTTGATGCCTATAGAAGAAAACTACCAAGGTTAATGCCTCCCTGGGGCCCAGGTTAAGGACAACACTAAGAAACTTCCTAGCCTGGAACGGCCCTCAGACTCTTGCCTGCTATTTCTCTTCCACGTGGTTGGTGATAAAGTCCCAATGCGTAGTCCAAGGGCAATAAAAAGAGACTTTGGTGCCTTGGGACGGTTGGTAAGGGAATCTGGAAAACAAGTAATTTTTTTTCTGTATCTTTCTGGTTACAGGCAGTAAAACTGGAAGAAACGGATTAACCCAGTCTGGCTCTGTGGCTGGTGTCACCACCATAGTTTTGGGTTTTTCAGTAATGGGATGGCTTTTGTGGCACCAGCCCTGCTGGCATCAGGTGGGATTCACCTCTCTCAAAGGGGAAAGAGGGTTTTTGCTCACCAGTTGGTGGGGTTAATTGACAGAGCTTTAAACTAGACTTGAAGTGGGAGGGGGATGATATCTGCCTTGCCCATGTCAAATGCAAATTGAAGCATTGACTGAAATGACTTTGCTTTCTCTTGTTATACTTACACTTAGATCTCTTATAATACTTACACACTAAACTTTTTGATTGTTTGTTTATTTCTTTTTTAAGGAATCTGTTATATAGAGTTGGAAATATCTAATAATTTGAAATGAGTTTTTACCCGCTATACACAGTGAAATCCATATTCTGTGTGTTTCCAGTGTTGGAAATTAGAGAAATAAGGTGATCTTTCATCTTGTGTGTATGTACCTTCACCAAGTCCTATAGATTGCAAAAGGCTGACACTCCCCATGCTCCAGTTAGCAATACTAGAATTGGTTTCATTGGTTTTTTTCCGCTGTTATTTTGCAGGTGACAATATAGGGAAGATGGTCCCAATTTCATGATATCACAGCTAATATTGACAAGAAAAGGAAAAGGAATTTGAGTTCTTTTTGAAATAAAATAAGATATAAAAATAAAATAAGATAAAATAAAATAAAATACCCACCAAAAAATCCCAAGAAAGCAACAACAAACTTTTGACTGTTTTGAGTATCACTTTTTATCCCTCTGTAGGAATCTAAATCTGTCAGAAATTAAATAATAACCTCTTTCTCTAAGAGAAAACAATTTTTTCCTGCTTTTATTCTGACCATTCAACATTTTCACCTGGGATAATTTGCCCTTCTTTGTTAATTTTGTGACTGTCCTTAAGATAATAACCCTTAATCTAATCTTCATGTTGCTCTGCTGAGTTCAACTCATACAGAGAAGAGCTCAGGCATTAAAATAACACATTTTCATAATACATTTAAATCTTTTCAGAACCAAGAGCTCTGCATCACTTTTTTGCAAATAGTTCTAATCAAGTCTACTAAAAGTGTACAAAATTTAACTTCTTCTACCATGAAAGCAAATAATAAGATGAAAATTCTTTTTTCTCTTTTGCTGTCTGTAAAAACCTTTTTGCATATCCGTCAGGGATAATCACCATTCATTAATTTCAATTGTGTTGTAATCTAGTTGATCTCAAGTGCATTGGCATACTTTCTACATTTCAGACACTGAAATAAGGAAATATCACAGTATCAGAACCATAGAACAATCCATCTGGGAAGACCTTGGGAGTTCTCTAATCCAAGCTCCTGCTCCTAATAGACAACTTGGAGATCACATGGACAGGTTCATGCAGTTGGGTTTTGAAAACCTCTTAGGATAGAAACTTTGTGTCCTCTCCCAGGAGTCTGTTTCACTGCTTGTCTGTCTTCATTGTTTTGCATTAAGGGCATAGGAATTTAGAAGAAAATAAATGTTCTTGCATTCCAGCTGGGTCGCAGAGACCAGAGGGGCTGGGTGTGGCTGGGGTTATTTTTCATGGTAAAGAGAGTGTGGCCATTGGCTGGTACAGAGAAAAAGTACTCTTCTGTGTCTCACTGAAACATTACTGAAACAATGAAGCAATATGTTGCTTCATTCAAACATCAATCAATTGTTAGGCTTTGCTCAAGCCAGCCTCATAAATTCTTCACCATCTTAAAACAACACTACTATTCTGACCATTTACCCCAACTGCAAAAAAAAGTTTTTCCTTATATCTAATCCACAGATGGATTTGTTTCTCTTGCTGCTAACCACAGTGAAAAGCCTGAGTCCATCTTTTTGATATCCTAATCTTAGGTACATTTTGTACAGGTGTCATTCCATCTCCCCAATGCAGTTTTTTTCTCCAGGACAAACAAACCCAGTCCCTCAGCCTCTTATCACAGAACAAGCGTTCTATCCTCAACCATTCCTGTTGCATTTTTTTTTAATTGTTCTAGATTATTTGTATATTCCCTGTATAAGGGTACCCAAAATTGAAGTCATAGTTATGATCTCATGAGTGTTGAGTTATCCCTTCCCTTGACCTGTTTTCTCTGCTCCTATTAATACAGCCTCGGACACTTGGCCATCCCTGCTGCTACGGTGCACTGTTGGCTTGTGCTCAGCTCGTTGCTCCTGCAGGACCCCCAGGACTTTTTCTGCGGAGCTGCTCACCAGCACATCTGTCCCTAGCCTCTACTTCTGCAGGCATAGGAAAGGACTTTTGCCTTTGCCTACTTGAATTCCCAAGGTACCCATCACCCATGCCTTCAGTGTCCCTAAGTGCCTCTGAATGCAAGCCTTGCACTTCAGTTTATCAGCTGCATTCACAGTTGCAGTCTTATCTTCAAGCTTCAGTAGGATTCACTCCATGATCTCCTTCAAGTCACTGTTGAAGATATTAAATTGATAGGCTCCAGTATAAATCCTGTCAACAGCCTCAAAAGGGAATATGATACCATTATTAATTCCATTAAAATTATTTCATTAATTGGTACACAGATGCTGTTTTTTATTAAAAATTTAATATGAATATACTATATACTTGTGCTGGTTAAAAGGTAAACCAGTATGAGAAATGAACCCAATTCAAAAGAGATTATAAATCAGAGTTACAATTGAATAACAATAGTACAATAAATACAATTATACGGACAAACAATTGGTTTTAACCCACAAAACCCAGATGTATAACCCAGCACCCTGGGGCACAAACAGAACGGTGTTCGTTGGCCTTGTGCTGAGCCCCACATGGTCCCTCTGAGTCCAAAGGAAAAGGGGAGGAAAACATGTTGGTGAGAGTGGTGGTCGCAGTCCGGTCAAGGTTCTGGTCCTCCTCTGGATCCGATGAGTGGACCCTGAAGTCCCAAGAACCCAGGATTATATGCATTCAGGTTCAAGTGGGAATGCCCAGTACCTCCCCAGTGTGAGGAGTTTCACAATGGGTGATTGTGAGTCATGAGAGGTTTTTGGAATCCTTGAAGGCCCATTAGCAGACATGACCCTCAGCTGGGTGTGGAGGAGCTAATGACTGCCAGGAGGGGAGTTATCACACCTGAGTCATTGATGTGAGCATAGGAACATCCTCCTATCTCACAGGCTTTTTAACACCCAGGCTATAGCCTGAGGGGTCAGATGTGCTCTGGGCAGCTGCTACAAATGATCTATTGTTAACATTTCCTGGGAAATGACAAAGAGGGTGTAGAATACACGGTTTGGGTTACACCCACACGGTAAGGAACTGATCCAGGCTGCTCTAACTAGGACAATACTTTTGGGTTTAGTATGTGTATTGACATTAATTAATATCAGGGGAGCTTAGGTCCTTCCTGATCAAACCCACCAAAATCAGTAGATCAAGACTGGTACCTGGTATATGCCGTATCTATGAAGACAAACTGTGTCCACAGAGCATACAAAATTTTCAATAGGTACCTGTATTTAGACAATCATTTTAATGAACTTATTTTTGTAGATTAGAATTTTTATATCTCCGTTCTTATTTGGCAGTTTCACAAAGCTATCTTGAGGCAATATTTTTAAGGAACATCTTATATTACTCCTTGGAATTTGTCAGGAACTCCTTTGATAAAAATTAATTCTGTCATAAATTCTCTTTTTAGTGGTATTATTTTGTTCTGTTGAGAACTAGCTTATTTCACTGAGATTTTAACAGTGTTACATCAACAGTATCTTAACTAGAAAACACTTCACTATCTTTCATAAAAGGCTTTCATACTTCCATTCATCTTTCTCATTTTTTTGTTTCAACATTCTGGTCAATTTCTATACCTATTTTAAAATTGTCTTTTTTCAATTCCCAAATGTAACTAGCTCTGGAGGATGTTTTTCAATATAAACTTTTTTTCTTTTCTTTCTATTTTAAAACAGCAACAGCAAAAAAAGATTTTGAAATACTATGAGGTAAAGTTGTGATTATTTTTATTTTACCTTCTTATATTGTCTTATGTCTACAATATACTTCCAGAGTTTCAGAATTAGCATATACCGTCAATATAATCTAGTTAGTTTATGGAGCTGAAAAGCTTTGAATTTAAAAATAAAGCAATAATTCTCAGGCAAGAAAACCAATAAATGAATAAATCAATAAATCTAAATCTACCCATGTTGATGTTAAATCATGACCAACAGTAAATATTCATTTTCTGCAATAAATACTAAATTTTATTTCTTTTTTTTTTTTAATAATTCATCTTCATTTATTTTCTTTCTTTCTTACACTTTTGTGTTTTCATAGCTGATTAAACATTGATTACATAGTGGCTCATGCAAGTTGTATAATGTCTATGGCACTGTATAGAAGACTGGATTTGAGAGTCTTGTAAGAATCCAAGGTAATATACATTATGAAACTTCTCCAAATTGTTATTAAAATTACTGATTTCAGTGTAGTAATGACAATTAAAATCTGGGAAGGTTCTCTTTGATTGTCTCTGAATGTATTCAAACTTTGTTTGATCCCTAGACTCAATATTCTATTGTAGCCTATAAATCAATTTAACTATGTGTAGTTTTCAAGCAATTATTGGGTTGGGGATTGTTTTACTTTGCGCCTGTGCTCTGCAATTACCTTTGTTTTCTTCTTGTAGCATTGCATGAAGCTATGCACAATCTCACTTACATGACAGGGTGCAAACATGAGTTTCCCCATCAAGTAGACAACTAAATGCTGTTTTGTTAGCAGCTAAAGGCATTGAAATTTTCATACCTTTTCTTATTCAATAGACATTTACAACTTACCTACTTGAACTTTAGTTTTTGTTTTACACAACCAAATAAAATGATAAAATTATATTCATAAACAATGAAGTAAACAACTAGACTGGAGTATCTCAAAAAGAAATTAATTTTTTTTCTTTGTAGTTTACTTCTCAGAAGTCCAGTAGTTAGGCATGCCAC
Organism: Chiroxiphia lanceolata; assembly: GCF_009829145.1. NCBI lineage: Eukaryota > Metazoa > Chordata > Aves > Passeriformes > Pipridae > Chiroxiphia > Chiroxiphia lanceolata. The sequence continues at coordinate 53,855,322 of NC_045638.1, forward strand.
TTTCTAAAATTGTCACAATGTTAGTGACAAAAATGTAAGGTCTAGATCTTAGCAAGTTACCTTTTAAGTCATGTTAATTAATTATTCACTAGCCTCATTAATCACAATTATGTTAGCACTGCCATTAGGAGGAAAAGTGCATATATTTTTCTTTTCCTTATTGAATTAAAGTTGGTAAAAGATAAACCTCTGAGATTTCAAGGTACGTTATCATCATCCTGCTTTAGGTGTTCATTCAATACTCAGTCGAATTTATAGACGTTAAATCCATAGATCGATATTCACTTTTCTCCCTTTTATGTTTCCATCATTTTGCAATTGCTTGACATAGTCATTGATCAGTTTTATGTGTTTTCTCCAAGATGTGAAGGATGCATCTTTATCATTGGATCACAGTATCACAGAATCACAGAATCATAGAGTCATAGGATTGTTTGGGTTGGGAGGGACATTAAAGATCATCTAGTTCCAACCTGGCTGCCATGGGCAGGGACACCTTCCACTAAATCAGGTTACTCAAAGGCCCATCCAATCTGGCCTTATATCTTTTGCTTGGTTAACATAGCTCTGGCCAAATAGTTGAAGAAATTAATTGGTTCATGTTTTAAATGATGCGACTTTCGTCTAATAACATACTGTATGATAATATGTATTTAATGTGTAATGCATTTTGGACCCCAGATCTCACAACCTCCAAACATCTGTTTGTCTGTTTTGTTTAGTAAGTATTATTAATATCATTCCTGTGGAAAAATACCACATCGCCCTATGAAGAGTTATTCAGTTTATTATGTATTGGAAATGAATGCATGTAGGTACATGTCTGTGAATATGTTCTAGTTAGGAAAAATGTAAATCAGGTCTCCATTATCAATCCCCTATACAGAATTTCATTCTAATGCCTCACAGAAATTTGATAGCAATTCTACATTCATGCTTTATTAACTTAAAGAAGAATAACTTGTTCTATTTCAATTGAACTCTATTATCAATTCCGGAAAGCACAGAGGGAAGAAGAGTTAGTATGGGGGTGATTACAGAAGACAAGGAAGACTGGCTGTAAAATCCCACAGATTTAAGTGAACATAGTCCAGCCACAAAGTATTGCAAGGAAGTATGGGCCAGGAGAGGTATGAGACACAGACCATTGAATATTGAAAAGATTTGACACAGAAGTTAGTGGGGTTTTTAGTTTAATTCTTACTGATAGCTTCCTTCACTTGTTTTCAAATGCAAAGTCTATCACTGAGAAAAGAATAAGACTCAGAAGAACTACAAACTATAAGGCTTCAGAAGGTTCTGAAGAGTCCTATGATGCTACAGATAGTGATGCAATGAATACATAATTATGTTGTTCAGAGAGCCTGTGAACTCCCAGCCCTGGAAGTGTTCAAGGCTGGATGGGGCTCTGAGTCTAGTGGAAGGTTCCCTGCCCATGGCGGGTGGGTTGGAGCTAGGTTCCTTCTAACCCAAACCATTCTGATTCTATGAATAAAGAAAATAATAACTGATAAAGGATGCATAATGATAGGATAAATAATGAAAGAGTTCTGCCAGCTACATACAGCTCAGAATTAGAATCAGAACTTAAAATTTAGGCCTGGAAGTCTGAAATAAAAAATTTTACCACAGCTCTGTTCATCAAGAATTTGCATTTGGAAAACAGAACATCCTTTCTGGTACTCTTTTAAAAAGGTAGTCTGTGTACATAATGTGTTCAGTCATTCTAAACTTACCTTCTTTTTATAATTGCTATTAATCTTCCTAACTTTGATGGAAAGACTAGAGTCTTATAGTTTTGCAGCTCCCCATAATCCTTTTTTAAAGATTGATATCATATCTTCTAGCCTCCAATCTTCCCTTTTCTAGGGAAAAAGTGTAAAGTGGAAGGTTGTCCACAGCTGTTGAACTATTTTAACTCTGAGCTTTTGAAAAAACATGTAGGTGTAATATATGCAGTTCTGGGCATTGACAACATTTCTTTGGCCTTTTTACACCATGATTTCTTCAATAGTTACTTCAGGCAATCTACCAACTCCTGCGTTAAAAAGGTTAATTAAAGGTGTTTATTTGACAGTGGACAGCAAAGCAAAGAATTAATTTTGCTTCTCTACAGCGTCAGTGACACATATGAGTACTACCTTTTCACTCTGGTCAACAGTTGGATCAATGGAATGTCTGACTGGCTTTTGGATCCTTATGAATGTAAGGAATTATTAGTATTGCTTATTACATTGGCAAGTTTCTTGAACTAGTCGCATCTCTGAGGTCAAGTATCTGATATAGTCATGTAAGGACAGATATTCAAATTCCTCTATCCCTATCTATTCATCAACAGTTCAATGTTCTTATAAGTGCCCTGTTTGTGCACGTCATGTGACTTAATATCACTAATTTTTTTCTTATTTTCATGTTTTAAATATCTCCTTTTTTCCCCCAACTTGTCTTTCTGCTGAGGGTGCTAGTTTTCATCTCCTTTCTGTCAGGAATTATTATCTTGTCAGTAGTCATCCAAGCCCTTCACAGAGTCATGAAATTGTAACAGTTGATTGTGCTTTGAGTTTTAACTTCCAGCAACATCTGTAGCTCAAAGTAAAGCACCGATGTTTTGCCCAAATAACATTCAGCTGATTAAAGTCATCAAATATTTTAGTAGCATGTTCTATCATTTTAAGCCATCCAGAGTTCTTAAAGGTTTTTTTAATTTTTCATGCACACTTTGGGAAGCCATTGGTTAAGGGAGTAAATAAGCTGCTTCGGTATTTAATAAAACAGTAGAAGGTAATATAGAAAACATTATTTTAGTATTGTTTTACATTTTGTAAAGCAACTAAACATCGTATTTAATTTTGTAAATGCTTATGTATTCTACATAACCACTAGTTAAAATCATAAATATGATACCTTTTTCCTTTAGAAAGCAATATCCCAAGTACATCACATTTTGTATGCTGTCATGTTACCTAATCCATGAAAGTAAATAACTGCTCACATTTGTCCATGTTATTAACCCAGTGAAGCAACTTGGAATCTCATTCAGTTTTCTTTACCCCTGAAGCAGTACTTACAAATTAAAGTGTTCTTCAGCATGAGAAGAGATGACAGAGCTAAAGAATACAACCCTCCCTTCAGTATTTCCTAAACATATGTTTTCTCCCAAAAGAGGGAGTGCAATCATGTTTCATGTACTCTGATTTAAGTGTTTTCACATTTAAACTGCAAAAGAATTTCTGGGAGAGTAGGTTGGGAGCAACGTAGCTGCAGTGAGCAACCAGATAGTGCAATTCAGATTGCTGAGAGAAGGGATCAGGGCAAAAAGCAAGATCACAAACCTGCACGTCAAGGGAAAAGATTTTCCCCAATTCGGAGACTTCTTTGCAAGTGTTGGTTGCCCAAAAAGGGAAGGTGAGCTCGAAGCATTGTGTGATAAAAAGGCAGATGCAAGCAATGACACCACCAAGGAGGGCCCAGGATGTTGAATGGCAAGGCAGGGTGAGGATCAAAGCCAGGGAGAGTAGTCAAGGTTGAACACAGTCTAGTGGTCACTCAGCTGGGTTGTAGTTTTGCATGATCAACTCGAGACTGGATTGTACCATTTTGGGTGGACATAGTCTGTTTTGAGTTGAAGAGGAGAAAACCCCTCTCTTAGAACAATGGTTTATGGTATATAAACAGCTTTTATAATACCCTTGCAGGTAGAAATTACAAACACATAAACTATTCAGTGGCATGAAGGTGAGATTTTATCTCAAAGTTGACAGGGACATAGATAGGAGAGCAATTTCTGGTGATTATTCTCTGATTATTTGTGATCACATTGTGTTGAAAGCAGGAGTTTCAGTCTGATTCAGGGAACAAGCCCTTTATATGCTGGTCCAGCAGCCATGTCACTTTGTGTGAAGGTTAGAGATTTTTGTCCTCCCCAGTCACTGGTCTTTGTCCTCAAGTCTGGATTTTGCTCATAGCAGTGGATGCGTCAAAGTGCTTGTTTACTGTCAGGCTGCTGAAGGATGCTGAAATAATTGAAATGAACTTTGCTTTTTGGATCAACTGCTAAGGAGGCCAGATGACATAAAGTGGCACTATGAGGACAGAAAAACCTTCTCTGAATACATATAGAAGCAAGTATTGCTTATATGTATTTTCAAAAATGTAATTTTATTGTAGATTTTGTGCAACATTTTTGTATATGACAATAATGAAAGACTAGTAACATTAACTCAGAATCAGGCGGGTTTTGTTTGTTTGTTTTAAACAGCTCTACTAGCATTATTTTCCCCAAATATTATGACAACATTCTATAGGATTTATCATACACTAAAAGTTTTCCTAGGAGAAAAGAGCCAAATAAACAAAATTGCATTTTACATTTTTAGATGGGCCTGCTAATGTCTACTTCTAGTTTACAGATGAATCAAGATTTGATATAAACTGTTCAGTATTTCTTAAAATGCAGAAAAATAAAGCTGGGTTGTTTGGTTTGTTTTTTTTCAGGGAAAAGTAAAAGCTGACATGAAGAAGTGAGGAGAATGAAACCATTATACAAAATAGCAGATATTCCTGCTGTATTATTTTTCCATTAAAAGGACAGACATTTCCCTTATAAACCAAAAAAAACAAAAAGTAAAATACATAGTCAATATTACAGTCAAAATTAAGGAAGTTTCTAAATACGTTTTGTTCTCCATAAATGGTTGCAAGAGTACCTAATGAAGTTTTAATTCAGAGTATATAACTATTTGATTATAAATCTGTTAGATATCATCTTTCACGATTGCACTTAAAAATTAAACAAAACAAAGCAAACAAGTAAAGCAAGTAAAACAAACTTTCAGAGTCTTTATCTGTATTTGCACTGTTTCTTTTGGTTTAAAGCTGATTTAAAGTTGTTGTCTATTGTGTTTGACTTAGCTGAGTGATGTGTTTATTCAATATTACTTCTCTAAAGTACTTAGAGAAGAATCCAATTGCTCCTGTGCTATTAACCATTCCCAATACAGTACAAAATACTACCAAAAGTTCTTTCATCTCCAGGTAAAATTCCCAAGTTAGAATGATTTTTAAATTTTTATTATTCTTACAATTTTATATTCCATACTAATAGAACTATACAAAAGCCACCTATCTGGAAAATAGAAGGATTTTACTAGTTTCCATACTTATGTAATCCAGTGTAAATTTGATGTACATTCAATACCACAAACAGCTGTTTAGAAGACTTAGTGTGGAATTTAATTCAGATGACTATAAAACTATAAAGTTGGATTTTGCAATAATTCTTATTTGAAGGCCGTTCTACAGCAAGGAATTAGTAAAACACATAACAGTTAACCTGAAGAGGTAGTACTGTGTTACATGTACTGCATGGCTTTCAGGCCTGTGCTATTCTGTACAAACCCCCTGGACACAGCGCAAAGTAACCCAGCACTTTGTAAACAGAGGAGACTGCAGGCAGCTCCCACTCAGTGCTCGTGATTACACAGCTGGAGTAGTCTTACCTTATCCCACAGTGCAGCAAGGAGTTCTTGTGCAAACATCCTTCCTCTTTGGCAATTGAAAAGATTACTGCAAGTTTTACTGCAAGAAAATCCCTTAGCTGTTCAACAACCAACCCTTTCTATGGATGGGACTGCGTGACAATTTGCTTGTGTATTGATACCTGTTCAACGTTGCACAGTTTTGAGATTCCCCCCACTGACAGGTCATATATTTGCACTCTATTTCTTGTAGAATCCAATCTGAAAATACCATTTTAAACGCTACGTCACGAAGACTTGGTGTCTTTCTTAATGGGATCATGACAGACCAGTGCCTTCTGGTGAAAAATAGATCTCTATGCCGGTGGTAGCACCTAACTCCATGAGACTTAACAGATGGATATAGGCATCTAGATGGCCCTTCATCACACTTGTCTTCAATGGTGTTATAGGTTAGAAATCCAGGAGAATTTTTCTTCCCCCTTCCCCCACTGTAGGAAAGCGGAGTTTGAATGGAAAGGGAGGCGATTAGCATTGCAAAAGGTCTAGTCAGCCAAGCTGCTTCCTACTGAATGGCGCCATTGGAGGTTGGAGGAAGGTAGGGAAGAGTTTTTGGGGGGTTGCTGGCACTCCTCAGAGGGGAGAGGGCAGACTGCGGAGTTCTCTCTCTGGGACTGAGACGGGGGCCTTGTGTCCATGCTTTTGGAGAGAAGGCCTCGAGGCTGGGTTTTCTGGCTTCCCACCATGGTCAGCCTGACTGCTGGCCTCGACTTGTGGGCAGGCTGTCTTTGTCTCCGGCCCGGAACTGCTACGTCTCATCGGAGAGTTTTATGCTCACCAGGAGAAGAAGGGAGGAGTCTTGAGGCACCATCATCTGAGGACAACAGTGAGTTTCATGGGGGTGGACTGCTTTCCTCTCCCCCTTTCTTCCACTGGGAGAAGGGTCCCCATTTTCTTTTCGGCTTCTCCCGCGACCCGAGACCAGCTCCAGGCCCCCCTTCCCACGCGGTGACCGCCAGAGCCAACAACACCCCCTGCAGGTCAACACGGGGTACTGCAGGCTCTGCACCTCCAGCGATCCAGCACCTCCAGCGTCCCCTGCCCACCGTGATTAGAACTGCACTAAAAGACAGAGAACTATCCATTCAGACTTTTTTTCTTTTCTTTTGTTGAAGGGGACTTTTTGGGTACAGGACTATTGCCTAGGGTTTTTTTGTGTTCTGTTACTGTTCTTACCAACATGAATATCTTTTAGTAAAGGGTTGTTATTTCTTCTGTTTTTCCCACACTTCTTCGATTAAAGCCCCTTAATTTGAATTCACAATTGCTGAGAGAGAGCAGTTTGGTTTGTCTCATAACTCATCCTCTTTAGCAAACTTTCAGTCTCTTCAAACTGAGATAAATGGTTGCCAAAGAAAGAGCTGATTCTCCATCTGAAGAGAGCCTGAATTTTAACTGAGTAGAATTGCAAGAGTATCATGTCTACATCAGACATATGATCAAATTCTTACAATCTAAACTTACATGAGATGGCATCTATCTCACGAGGTTATTGGCCCCATATCAAAGGTTCTATGACTATGTGATCTCAGATACATTGAAGATTATTACACAGCATGGAGTACACAACCTCATGTCTACACTACTGAGTAGACTGAAAATTCTACGGCTGGGGAAAACAAACAAAAAAGCCAACAAACCCCAACAAACATCCCCTTCTCTCTTAAATTATGAAAACTATAATTCCACAATTCTATTATTTACTTTACAGTATTTCAAATCACAGATGGCAGGACTAAATAGTTGGTGCTTGCATATCCTCTGTAGATAATTAAATAACAACTTCTTTTTGGATTCATACTTATTCTCCTTTAATAAAGGAATGCTTGCAATTTTAAGTGGGTTGTAATCAAACCAGATCTACATGCAGAAATAGTTCACAAATTCCTCGGGAGATGGAATGAAGAAAGGCAACAACTGTGCAAAAATCTATATAAGATTGGAGGAAATTACAGTGAATTCACCAAGGTGATTTAAAATATATTCTAAGAAGAAGGGATAACTGAATCATCTGTAAATACAGCCACAGACTAAAATAAATAGTAATTATACTGGATTGTTGCAGCAGAATATATGCAGAGTATATGCTTACATATTAATCACTGAAGTAAATGTCATGATGTAATTGTCTAAAAGATAGACAAATCATTCCTCTTTCAAAAGTCAAAATGAGAATTTACTGGATTGAATTTCATTAACACTACTCTTAGCTAATGGTAAATTCTCTGTCATTATCATTCATTATCACCAAAATATTAAACAAGTTGCCCTTAACAATCTTCTTGTAAATTACCTGAGAGTATAAAGTGCCAAAGATAATTACGTAAAGATTTTGTAGTCCTTGCTGGCTTTTATTCACAAGAGTCAAAGTGATTAGGCCTCAGAGATTTTTGAAGAGTGAAGCTGGAAATGAAGTGGGCATCTTCTTTCCTCTCCATTATGCTTATCATCATTCACATCTTATGTTCCTTGGCCTCCTTCCCAAAAGGAAGGTGATCTTATCTATTCATGACATAGGTAATTTTATTTGGGGATCAGGACTTGTTCTACTTTCATCAAGTGTCTTGCTTATAAGTTGATATGAACTAGTGTACAAGCGCGCATCCTGCTTCTTGCTCACTCCCTTCTGATGAATGGGGAGGAAATAAAAGAAAGGTGAGAAGAATCATGGATCAAAACAATCATTATTTAATAGGAAAAGCAAAAGCTGTGTGCATAGGCAAAGCAAAGAGAGGAGTTCATTCACTACTACCCACAGACAGGCAGATGTCCAGCTGCTTCCTGAGAAGCAGGACCTCAGTATACATAACTGTTGCTTGTGAGACAAACACCATGACCACAAACTTCTTCCACTTCTTCCTTCTTTCCTTGATCTTTTAATTGTTCAGCATGATGTTATATGGTGTGGAATACCTGCGGCCAGTTTGAGTCAGCTTTCATGGCTGTGTCCCCTCCCAACAACTTTTTAACCGTCAGCACATGTGGGAGGTGGGAAAGTGAAACATTTGGTGCTGTGCAAGCACTGTTCAGCAGTAAGCAAAACTTGGTGTGTTATCAAAACTGTTTTAGCCACAAATTGAAAGCAGGACACTTGCCCAGGCTGCTATGACGAAAGTTAACTTCATCCCAGACAGATTCTGCACATTTACATGGTATGATTATGTAGGTTTCACTGGATCTTGATCCTGCTTACTCAGTGTACCTTGTACCCCACTAGAGGCATTTAAAGCAAAATTTGCCTCCTCACAGTTTCATATTAGTTATTAAGCTCAGCACTGTTAAATGCTACATAATGCTGTCACAGTGCTACATAATGGTTTTACACACCAGTCTGTCACTCTTTTTAAGTATAGTTACTTTTGTTTTAAGGAAGCAAAAATTCACTTTATCTTGCACAGTCGCTTCTACTTTGGAAAGACAACAGGCTTCTGCTTGGCTATAGAGTCTGCTAAAACTTTATGATAAATATAACAGAAGAATCTTCTGCAAAGAACATTCTGACTGTTATTAACCCATATAATAAGCCAAACTCAGTTTAGTTTCTAAAATATCTAAAATCCCATGGTCAGCTTTGTACAAGATCATTTCAAGGGAGAAAGTCTGGTCTCATAAATACTTTCCATAATGCTTTAGTAATTAATTTATTTATTTTTAACAGAGGTGTATGTGGAGGTATTAAAAAAAAATCAAACTTTTTGAAGACTGAGTGTTCATGTTAGCAAACAGCTCAGACTATAACATTAAAAAGAATGGTTTGTGGGCTTACAAGCCCCAAAATAAAATACCTATCTTTGACCAACATGAAGAGCATCACTGAAAAAAAAATATTCAAGGTAATTACTCAAACTACTACTTAGAAAGAATAGGAAGAAAAGCTATTTCAGCTTCCTACTGTTCTTAATAACCCCCAGTCCAAGGTTAAAATCAGAAATATATTAATTAATGGAAAGATGACCTCTTATAGTTGCCTCCTATTAAGCTTTTGCCGAACACATCAAGTAACAATGTAATACACACTGTATATCATACTTTGCTCACCACAGTTTTCCAGATGAATTAATAACAGACAGTGAGTCACAATTAATGAATAGCTCACTTTGAGTGTATTCCATACACTGCTCAAACATATAAGCTTGTGCAAAGAATAAAAAATAGTTTTGTAATAAGATTTGGAGTCTTCTAGCTAGGTAGAATCTTTGCTAATATATTAAAGAAATTTCATACTGCTATTTTCAGATAAGGTCTTTACCTATATCTAAGTGGTAAAGACAGTAATCTCATGGCTAATAAATGTCATGTTTTGCATTACATATATTCAAAGTCAAATTAATGTAACCAAATATTTTGCTCCAGAAAAATGAAATTAATCACATTATATGATAAAACCCTAAACTAACTGTGTTTCAAAAAGTAGAATAATTTTAAAAACTAATATTATGATATTCTGTCAAGGTAAAGATGTGTATTCCTAAATGTATATCAATGCCATACAACAAAATCAGAATTAAAGATAATTCATAATGGAGAAACAGATAAGTTCGATGTTCAGTAAAGCTCTTCAAGGGTGACCAAATTATTCAGTACTTACATCTCTCTAATTTCATGGATTATTTACATTCAGCTTTTAGAATTGCTTTGATTATGTGGAAGTACTGGTTTTCTCTACAGAAATCAAACTCTAATTCTATATTGCTCATAAATTCTCATTGATTACTGCTGACTGATTACTATTATTCATGCCTCAAACAAGAATACTATGTCTGCCCTGGGAGATAAAAGTTTCAGATTTGTGTTCAAGAGGATAAAAGTTTCAGATGTGTGTTCAAGAGATCCTCTGGGTGGAGCTACAGAATTTGGCCTAAGGTAGACTTTTAGTACAATAATTGAGAATTTGCAATGTAAATAGAAAATAGTATTGGTCTTTGCAGCCTGTCTGCACACATATTTAATTTGCAGGAGAAATTAACAACAGAATTCAATTGTATAATTCTCAGTACCTTACAGACCATACTATTGCCAAAATCTGGTAAATACAAATTTTGTTCTTTGCAGCTAAAGACCTGAAAAGAATATTTAAAAATATCAGACCAGTCTGCATTTGAAATTGACACTGAAAATACAATATGCATTCATGCTTCCATATGCACTTTAATACATGCAAAATTAAAACTGAAAGGAATTGGAGAAGATATTTTCAGCTTAATGGCTCATTCTGTGGACAAGCTGTAGTTTTCTATAATAGCAGTATTACAAACAAATAAATCATCAGGGACAATCTGTAATTTAATTATGCTCCAAAGAGCATTAGCACTAGACAAGCATTAACTTGTCTCAGGCCAAGAGTCTGTGTTTACTAGGTAGTCTCCATAAGATGAAAGTCAGAGTGCTTTTGTGATGTATGAGTTTTGATGAGGCTAGTGATTTCTGATTTGAATATATCAATGCTAATTTAATCACATATATTTTCATGAAATTTATAACTTTTAATCGAAACTACTTTACAGCAGAAAGATGGAAAAATGCATGCGTATAAAATGCTATATAGTTGAAAGTAATACATTTAGATTGTTTAAACTGAATAAGGTAAAATTAACAATATCAGGCTTGTAAACAGTACAAATACATTTTCTTTTATCCAAAATTAAACTTTGAGGAACTAATATAAACATAAAAAATGAGCACATCTTATCTAAAAGTATTTTGCAGATATGGATATTACTTTTCACCTCTAAAAAAAGCAATGAACAGCTGATAGCTAAAGGTAGAGTATTGCTGCATCACTTCAGATGGTTCCTCTCCCTTGAGTTATTTTGGTTGCGTTGCATTGGGTTTTTTTGTTTGGTTGCTTGGTTGGTTTTTTTCCTGTATTCATAAAATCAGAAATTAATATGCAATGTCTTATAAAAAATGAAAGACCACAAATTACTGTAGCAATGGTCACAGTATTACAACTGAGCATCAGATTAGTGAATTATGAAGAAATATGCACACACTCTATATCTTTTAATTCACACTTTCATAAATTAGGAAATCAGTGCAATTGTTTAGATTTAGATATTTTACTATAAACCTTGAATCTAAAGTGGAAAGAATTCACCTCCTCATTATCTATAATCATTATTTGTGGATGACAAACTCTTATATCAGTTTTGTTAAGTTATAGAGAGAATGATCACCTGACAGAGACTGATACTTGACATACAGGCTTCTATAAATTTTCTCATTATCTTGGATTCAGATAGTGTAACGGGCACATCAGGTTTGTCAGCGTTTGCATGTTTTCATTACATATATGACAGTGCAATAGATCATAACATAATGCTTCTCAGAAGCCTTTCACTCATATTTAACTTATGTCTGCGTTGTCTCACAAAACACACTTCTGAGAACCAAAATGAAGTATATTTATTTTAAAAATCTCTATATCATGATGTTTAAAGGAACACTGAAACTGGACATCCATCCTTTGAATGGATACATTTCTTATCAAGTCACACGTGTTATTTTTTCTCATTGAGGCAAGGTATTCATTATCAGTTGCATCCAAAAGTTCAGGTTTATGAGTTGATACTCAAAAGTCCTCAAAATATGAAAAAAAATTTTAAAAAGAAAAAAAAAAAAAGAAACAAAAGAGAACAGTATAGAAGGAAAAATATAAGATTAATTAATCTGGGCCAAAGTAAAAAGAGCCTTTTCCTAGGTACCTTGTCCAATTGAAATAGTAGCCTGAATTAAGAGTTTATTTACTAAGCCAGAATATTGTTTCAGCTTCTTCTATTTTTATATCAGTATCAGAGTTTACTTCTTCTTAGCGTATTATTTCATTATTTCATTATAAGCAAAACCAGAAATTGTCCAGAATGTTATTAAAATTTGAATGACCATTTCTGCAATATTCTCTCTCTCATAAAAAAATAATGGTTTTAGATAGTACATTCATGTAATTGTTTGGGGTATTACATGTCATTTTCTAAGTTTTATTTCAGTGACTTTTTTTATCAGTCTGTCATTTGATACAGAAGACCTGCACTGACATTTCAAGCAGAAGAGATTGAGTATAATATTCTTGGAGTTCAGAATTTTATTTTCTGTTCAGGAGTTTCCAACACTGACATTTTTCTCCTAGACTTCAATTGCTTTTTGAAGAGACAGTATAAAACATTTTTTCCCAACATACCACTGAATGCTAAAGTGCTGAAACCATATACCATATAGGTCTCCTTGCACTGTAACTATCTTGCCAAGACAATAGACAAAATAATATTAGTCTTGAACTGAAAAAGACATATAAACTCAGCATTAAATAATAAACCTGTTACTGCTCTACATCTATTCTATGCAGTTTATACTGATGGTAAAGATCCATGTGGGTATTTGGTGCTGCCTTAATTAAATCTCTCATGGCTTTTCTAAATTTAATAATTGTGTAGTGCAGATGAAACATTACAGAACTCAATATAAACAGTTGTAGAGGAATTCCAATAATTTCCCTGAATTCAATATGGCACATAGAGTGTTTCCCATGGCTCAGAGACACTGCATTCTCTTTACACAAACTCTCGGGGGAATGGAAAAGTAAAGATATGTAAATGTGTAAGACTTCATCTCATTAGAGATGAAGTGTTCACCCCGTAAAGGAATTGCTAAAGAGTCAAAAGAAATATTTATTTTCTGTAGATATAATTCAGCTATTTGATGGCACAGCTGAGCCAGGAAGTGTAGTATGGTGCCTAGAAGTCTAGGTATTGCCTGTTTTGTGTCATAACTGCTTTTTTGACTATATGTCTGGAGATATCTTCAATGTAAAATTCATTGTTACTGTAAGCCTATAAAAATGGTCAGTAAATATTGCTCAACTTCAATGTTAGGTAGGAGGGTATATCTGAAGGTATATTGGGATGCTTGTCCTGCCGTAGCAGTATTTCCAGCCCACTTTGAAGGTGTTTTCCAAGTAGAAAATAACCTGTCTTTTTTGCTTTCATGGTACATCTAGGGTATTGTAGACCAGAGAATAGAAATAAAACACAGCAAGGGACCTAGAGAGTTTGAAGTATGTCTGGTGGTGTGTTCACATCCCCTTCTGTGTTTGTAACTATCCTTAGAGAGTGAGTGTCTCTTCTCAGTCATTACTGGTGTGGTCTGAATAGTAATGGAATCTGAAAACACATTGTAAACCAAGCTTTATTGAAGCAGTAAGAAAAATGAGCAATAATATTTCCATACAGTCATAGAATCATGGAATGGTTGGAAGGAGATCTTGAAGATCATCTATTTCCTTCTGTCCCTGCTGTGGGCAAGGGCATCTTCAACTAGATCAGGTTGCTCAGAGCCCCACCCAACCTGGCCTTGAACAATTCCAGGCTTGGGGCATCCACAACTTTCCTGGGCAACCTGTTGCAGTGCCTCACCTTCCTCACTTTTTTCCTAACACCTAATCTAAATGTACTCTCAATTTGAACCCCCTTGTCCTGTCACTACATGCTCTTGTAAATAGTCTTGCCACATCTTTCCAGTAAGTTCCCTTCAGGTACCAGAAGGCTGCAATTAAGTCACCCCCAAACCTTCTCTTTTCCAGGCTGGACAATCCGAATACTCTCAGCCTTTCCTCATAGGAGAAGTTCTCCATCTCTCTGATCAGCTTGGTGGCCCTCATCTGGACTTGCTCCAACAAGTCAATGTCCTTCCTATGTTGAGGACCCCAGAGCTGGATGCAGTACCCCAGGTGGGGCGTCTCACCAAAGTGGAGTAGAGGGGCAGAATCAGCTCCTTCAACCTGCTGGTCACGCTGCTTTTGATGCAGCCCAGGATACAGTTGCCTCTCTGGGCTGCAAATGCACATTGCTGGATCATGTCCAGCCTCTCATCCGCCACTCAGGTCAGTCATACAGGGATTCACCAGATCATAGATAGCAAATAAAGAATAGGTAATGTCATGGCTCTACCAGACCAGCAGGGACATAGTGGTAGCATGTAAGTCATCCAACAGTAAAAGCCAATAGTGCAAATGCTTTTTGGGTGTAGTTAAGAGCTGTGCCATGCCTTGGGTTCACCAAATGGTAGTGCAACTTGAGAAAATCAGACCTTACATGGCCAGTAGCATGACCTACATGTCAAGTGGGACAATGTGTGTAATATCCTGCCTATATACTGATGTTGGTCAAGGGGCAGGATATCAGTTACTTTGGCCCTCCTGGGGATTTTTGTGCCTCTACTCCTGAAATTATTTGCTATCCTTTCCTAGTCTAAATGAGTTGACTTAGTAAGTTTCTACTGTTTAAACCTCTGAAGATAACCTGGTTTATTTTGTTTGCACCAGGTTGAATCAGTTACCTGCCTGCCTGTCCAGACTGCAACAAAGAAAGTCAAGATAATGCAGCTGGAAAGAAATGTTAAACTACCTGAATAATTTGAGAAGAATAAATTTAAATGAAAGCAAACAAAAAAGCCTTAAAAATTATGAGTAATGTCAAATTACCTAGTTATGGATTGAAATAAGTACAGAGCTGCCTAGTGGACCAGTTCTGAATTCTGAAGTGGATGTTGTAATTTCAAAATATGTTTACAAATTTTTTACAAAAAAATAAACCAGTTTTGCTATTTTAAGCCCAAATATTATTTTAATAAAACATTAATATGAAAAAATTAATGCAAAAAATGAGCTTTGGGAGCTAAAGACCACTCTTCTGGTGACATCATTTCACCTGATTATAGGCTTTCTAGAAGTGTGCGAGTTAATCTCTTCCCCTTAGGCCCTTTTGAGGTCAATGTGAGACATACGTTATGCCATGGAGACTATCAAAAACTTGAATGCCCATTTTTGGATGCCTATCTCTCTTAATTCACTCTGCTGAATGCCAAATTATGTCTCTCAGTTATAGATTTGAAATTAATCAGTAGAATGATTTGTGAGTGTATCTAAAATCTCTTTCTTCATCCTTACTGCCCTATCATAACTTCAGTAGTCCTGATGGGATGGGACTCTGGGGTGGAAAACTCAGTGGCTTCTGACAGTATGTGAGTCAGGATTTTCTTTCTATGAAAACCAAGAAGTATAGGCTAGAGGAAGTCACTGTACTGCTGGATTTTGTCTGAGGACAAATGAAAACATCTCTTCTTTGGCAAAGACAACAGAAATTATATTATGGTGTTGCACATGATTTTCAAAACACTTAAGCCAACAGGGATGCTGAGTGCAGACCTGAACAAAGGAAATACTAGAAGGTGATAAATATATTCCCAAATATTTTCTTGTTCAGTGTTGTTCAAACAGCTCCCAGTACAAAGAATCCCATGAAGTTCCAGCAGAGTTGGTTTTCTTCTGTGTTTGAACTTCAGTGTAACAGGGATGGCCCTGAAAACTAAGGGTATGCAATTTATACTTCTCTGAACCTGTCATCCCCATATCTAAATTTATTCCATACACTAAAAGAAGGCTTCCTAATTTCCACAAGGCAAGAAGCCTGGACTAACCAACGCTGAAGACCTTAAGGCTAGAAACATGAATGTCCAGAGAAACTAAAATGTATCTTAAGAATTACTAGATCATTTCAAGAAGTATAAAACCTATGTTGGCACTTCTGTCTGCTGAAGAGAAAGCAAATTATTTGTGCAGCAACATCTACCTTAATTAATTACTAAAAACGTAATTTTCACTACACTTTGAAGAATGTCTAGTCAAGACATAATTGGATACAATGTGAAATAAAGGAAAACAATTTTATATACTTAGAGCTGAACATTTCAGAGCTATCTGGAATCACAGACTCACAGAATATGCTGAGTTGGAAGGAGTCCACAAAGATCATCGAGTCCAGCCCTTAACCCTGACCATCCCCAAGGGTCATACCATGTGCCTGAGAGTATCATCTAAATACTTCTTGAACTCTGTCAGTCTTGGTATTGTGCCCATTTCCTTGTGGAACCTGTTCTAGTGCTGCCCAACCACCCTCTGGGTGGAAGAACCTTTCTCTAATATCCAATCTAAACCTTCCCTGACAAAACTTCATTCCATTCCTTCAGATCTTGTCACTGTCCACAACAGAAAAGAGTTCAGTGCCTGCCCCTCTTCTTCCTCTAATGAGGAAGTTGCAGATTGCAATGAAGGATCCCTGAGTCTCCTCTTCTCCAGGCTGAACAGACCAAGTGACTTCAGGCATTCCTCATATAGCTTCCCCTCAAGGCCCTTCACCATCTTTGTTGCCCTTCTTTGGACACTCTCTAATAGCTTCATATATTTGCTATATTGTGGTGCCCAAAACTGTACACAATATTGAAGGTGAGGCTGCACCAGTGCAGAGCACAGTGGGACAATTCCCTCCCTCAACCAGCTGGCGATGCTTTGCCTGATGCTCCCCAGGACATGATTGGCCCTCCTGGCTGCCAGGGCACTGCTGACTCAGATTCAACTTGCCATCGACCAGGACCACCAGGTCCCTTTCCGTGGCACTGCTTTCCAACATCTCATTCCCCAGTACTTACAAACATCCAGGGTTGCCGCATCCCAGCTACAGAATCCAGCACCTTTCCTTCTTGAACTTCATCTTCATAATGTTAAAAATTTGTAGCATATTCAGAATTGTTTCTATTTTATATTATCTTTCTTATGATAAGACTCTTTTACTGTGCTTATCAAGAGTATTGACACATATATACATAAATATTATGAGTTGCTTATTATACAGACTTATAGAGTGTTTGAGGATGGCAGGGACCTCTAGAAACTCTCTGGTCCAATCCCCATCTTAAGTAGCATCCACTGGAACCGTCTTCTCAGGGTTGTCTCCAGCTGAAATTTCTGTATCTCCAAGGATGAAGACTCCAGAGCCTCTCTGGGCAGCCTGTTCCAGTGTTCAACCAAAATTTTCATACAGTTTTTCCTTATGTTCAGGTGGTATTTCAGTTTGTACCTGTTATTTCTTGTACTTTCACTGAATACCACTGGTTCAATTGTAAGCAAAAATGTTTTCAAAACATTAATATGGCATGACACTAGTGAAAATGAATGTTTGTTAAATAAAAGATGTTGGGGAAAATATTTGTACTATATGGAGTACAAACTCTAGCACAGGACTTTTTTCAGTCAGCCTTTTCTTTTCCATATTTGAGAATACTCTCCTGATCTTTCTGAGGTAGTGTCATATCATCAGACAGGGAGAAAGTACTCTCCTCCTCAAGAGTCATCCTTTCAACCATTCAGAGAGTTCACTAACTACGTGGTCTTCCATGGTCCACAGACAGGTCTCCAGACCAGGAAGACAGTCCTTGATAGCGCAACATGGTAGAATTATTTTTGCCTCACACCTCGCATGTGGATAAAGTAATTTTTGAATTGTACTGATGAGAACCTTGAATAAATGTTATGAGGTAACAAAATTCAAGTGCTTTATAACATGTAATATTTTTAGTCCAAACCCACAAAAAAGCTAAAAAAATCTATATTATGAAGGCACTAGCACATCACATGAAATCAGGAAGTACTTTGCTGACTTGCAAATTTTTTACTGACGGTAAAAATTGCCACACAGTTCAATTCCCAGTCCTAGTCAAGAAATCTCATGCTCTTCCTTTTAAATACACATCCAAACCCCTACAGCATTTTAAGTCACTGTGACTAGACTGTTATAAATAGGTTTGGGAATCCTTGAGGTTTACTATTTCCTTAGTCTAAAACCCCTAAGTAGCATACATCATATCAGATTTAGTGAGTGAATTCAGTTCTGGTGTTTATTTTCTGTGAGGTTATTCATTTATTTATTTATTTAGAAGTATAGAGGTACCTTCTGGGTTTAAGGATCCCTTAAACATGATTATAAACCAAGAATCTTATACAGTTTTTCAATCAAATGTCAAACACTCTTTCCTGAAACAATAGGGATAAGAATTCTTCAGGATAAGAGTTCTTTCTGATTCTTGGTCATATGCTTTTTCCAAAATTTATAGTTTAACCTTAGAAGTCAGATCACTTGCCTAGGGATTGGGTGGATGATATGAATAATAATACATATTAGAACAATTATGTATACTGTTGAATATATAAATTCCAGATATTAATGCAAGAATTATTCTTTACTCTTATGTAACTCCTGACCAAATCATTACTGGAGTGTGTTTTCTCTTAAATTTACAGAATACTTCTAAGTATATATTTTTTGTACCAAGACAATACAAACCAATAGAACTTAAATTTTTCTTTCTGCTAAATCTATTTTTAATTTATCTTTCACTTTGACTATACACAGCCTGAAATGCATAAGTAAAGCAGAATCAGATTTATACTTTGGCTTCTAAATTGTAAACCTATGTCACCACCACAAGATTCATTTAAATTTTCTTTAGATATCTATAACATAGATGTCAATACCTGAGACAACTGCTTAGACTCTCTTTATAAATAATGGAGGAAAAATAGTACTTCTTGGAAATGCTTATCTGATCAATTTTAGACATGTACCATAGGATTAAATAAATCTATATTTAGAATTGCCTGTTTCTCTCTATTGAGAGTTTAAATGACTGGTTTTTATATATATGTGTTCCTTTAAGACATTTAAAATTGATGTTCTATCTTTTCTGTTTTCTGGTGACATTTGCTGATTCTGTTTCTCTGCCATTAAGAAGAAAAAGAACATATTGTTTCAGAATGTTTTCTATTTTTTGCAGCCCTTTTACACTCATAATTAGTGAGATATAATAATGAAAATAATGACTATAATTTGCTGAAAGGTATAATTGTCCACAAATTTCATAAGTTCTTAATGAACTTATATACCTGCTTGGGACATGATTATTTGACTTCTCTATCCATCAGTATATCCTTGTGCCACCTTTGACTTGAAAGTTTGAATTGTGTAGTGGTTTGACCTTGTCTGACTGCCAGGCGCCCACCAAGCTGCTCTATCACTCCCCAACTCAGAGGAAAGAAAAATAAGACGAAAAAGATCTTGTGGGTCAAGGTAAAGGCAGTTTAATAAAACAAAAGCAAAGGCCACACATAGAAGCAAAGGAAAATGAAATACCTATTTTCTACTTCCCATCAGCAGGCAATGTCCAGCCATTTCCCAGGAAGCAGGATTTCAGTAGCTCAGCAGTTGCTCCAGAAGGTGAATAACATAATAACAAATGTCACCCCCTACCTCTACTTTCTTTAACTTTTGTTGCTGAGCATAAATTATACGGTAAGTAAAATCCCTTTGGTCGCTTTGGGTCAGTTGTCCTGGCTATATCATCTCCTAAGATTTTGCTTACCCCAGGCCTTCTGAGTGAGGCAGGAGTGTTGGGGAGACAGTCTTGATGCTGGTGTGTCAATACAGAGCACAGCATGGGCTGTTTTGGGGGAAATTATCTCAGCTAGACCAAATACATATTGGAAGAAGAAGAGTACAATCATGTATTTATTTTCCAAGAATTTGGATGGGAACTCCCACTTTCTTTAAGGATCTGACTGGACATCAAAGGCCCAAAACTGTTCTGAGGGATAGGTAAAGATCAGGGTTTCTAGATTGATATTCAGATTCCTACCTGATAGACGATTAAGTCCAGGTGGACTTAATTTACCTGCATTAGCAACTGAAAACCAATCTAGTATCACTTATATCTTGCTCATATTCCTGGTCTCCTTGTTTGTTATTCTTCATTACCTTGTATAGTTCATATTTTAATATGTTGTCTCAACATGGTGTTTCAAGTCTTATTGTCTAATATTCTAAGTTTTATAGCTGAAGCAACAGAGGGACAGTCTTCTATACACGGGGCTTTGGCAGCTTTATATTTGCATCAATTATTTTTGTGAAAATGTTTTAAATTCATCAGAATTCTAGCATTACTTGCATTTCAACTTTATACTGGTATGCCTTGAAAAATATAAATTTAATTCTCATACGTGTAGTCACAATAACCCAACGTCTTTGAGATTTTGTGTATTTATGTTTACACTAAGATTTTTTTGTGTCTATGTACTTCATCCACCCATTTCTTTTCCTGTCAGGAAAAATCAGAACAACTTTTCAAATTCTCTCTTCCCTTGTGTATCTATTTTATAAGTATGTTTGTGTTCCATCACATACCAAACCTCGAAACTAGGAAAAAGTTTCACTTTTATAGTATGATATTACTTCTTAATCTGACGGACTGTATTGAATCAATGGAAAAATATCTCTATTAATGTTTTTCTTTATGTAATAAAAATAGTTTACATAAAAGAAACTTTTAAATTATAGACAATTTTCATATTAATCATTTTCAAGTAAATAAATAAATTTTATACATTAAATTGTATTCAAATCAGCTATTAACAAATCACCACCAAAATCCATACTTCATGTTTCTTTTTGAATTTCTCTAAATAATACTAAATTTTATTTAGATAATGAATGTTCTATGTCCCATTTCCAAGTCTTGCTGTGTACTGTAAGATATATGTATGAATGGATATATTTCTCCTCATTCCTATAACAATACTTGCCAGGTTTATGTGAGAAGGAACCCCAGTAGGTAGCTAGATAGCATACAAATATAATTTCTAAGATTTTCTAAGCTTTAGTAGTTTGTCCCCGGGCATCTTTTTTTTTCTAAGGTCTTGTGGTGAGTTGACCCCAACCAGTAGCTAAGAACTTATCAGTCACTGACTCACTTGTCCTGCTTCCAGTGGAATGGGGGAGAGAACAGGAAGAACAAAAGCATGGAAACTTGTGAATCAAGATAAAGATTATTTAATAAGCGAAGGAAAGAGAAAGAAGGAAGAAAGGAAAAAAACCCCTCACCTCACCCCAAAACCCAAAGTCCCAAGTGATACAAAGGCAACTTCCACCCACAGAATAAACCTCAAAATTTTCAAAAAAGTAAAATATAATATTTTTTTGGCTTCGTCTTACATTTCTTTAATATTCTGTTTTCATTACCTAATATTTGCAAACCATATATCTGTGCAGCCTTCTTTGGATATCTATCAGATCAGAAAACTATGGAAAATTAGATTATTGTGAAGGAAAAAAAAAGGGGAAATGGTGCTAAAAAAACCAAAAGACACCAAACCAAAATAAACAACTGATAAAATATATAGCAAGCCAGCAGAAAGAATCTCATTAGAATTCTACACTATCAGGTATTACCATACCACATTCAGCTGGTGACCAAAGGGAAACAAAACTGGTAGATGTTATAAGGATATTTTCTCCAACTGTACTTTTCGTGTGCTGTGGGTAATATGCACTGAGGATTAGTAAGCAGAAGCATTACACTGCTCCATTCCATGGCTGCATGGGATAAGTTATACTATTTTTTTTTTTCTGTGATGGAACTGAAAATGAGAATTCAAAAGTGAATTCTAGTAGACTTCAGTGAATTCAGGATGTCAACATAAGACTGTATTAAGCCCCTGTCCTAAACTCTGTTTACTTTGAAGAGGGAAAAGAGGACTGCTAAATGAGATGGTCTTGCTGCATAGTATTGCTAACAGCCCAAAGGCATCGAAAGCACAGCTTTGTGATATGAGCCACCAGCTAAAAATACCTTCAGTTTCCAAATGATTTTAAATATATTATGTGCGTATATGTGTGTGTGTAGACAGATAAATGTCAGAGATAAAAATAAAACAATCACCTCGGACAATTTTTTTTTCTCATATTAATTCCCCAGAAATACGCATCTTTTCCTTGAATTTTGAGATTTCTAACTACCTGAAGAATTCTTTTGCACTACTTTTTCTCGCTTTTTTTTTAGAAACCTGAAAGTCTGTGGAGCACAAAACAGCACAGGAGAATTCCTGAACCAATATTTTTTGAGTATAAAATATCCTACCCAACAATTTCTCTGTGCAGCAATAACACTTTAACAGAGCTATGCAAACTTTAAAGCAGTTTCACCAAAATAAGATCACACTAGCTTCAGTGTTGATATTCTGAAACTACTAAGAAAAAACGGACACAAATCCCAAAAACATAAGCAGTAGAAATGGCATTACAAACTGAAGTTTTAAGGAAAAGGCACTGTAATTTTAGGGTAAATGTTTAAATTAATCATACTTGATGATAAAAGAATTGATAATAAAAAAATTCATTGCTCAGAAAAAGTTACATTATAAGACTAACATAACTGGAAAACTGAGGTATATGTGCATCCTGTAAAGAACGCTGTATGGTACTGTGTATGGAATTGTGAACCTCCAAGAAATTCTTGTATTTTCTAGTTATAAAAGCTCTACTTTACTGCAATCTGTGAGGTTATTTTTTAAATGCATATTTATTTCAAAGTTCAAGCTGGACTGTTGGTCCTTGTGCATTTCAGCTGACCAGAAAGCATGTGATTGATTCCTAATAGTCAAAGAACTGCAATGTTGCTTGCCCAAATGTTACTTATGGGCCATAAAAGGAAGTAAAAGAAAAATCTAAGGAAACTTAAATTACCATGGGGGGAAATATTGTAATATCTGTGTTCTGTAAGACGAGTTTACTGCAGTCAGGAGAGATGTACAGACCTGGAACACCAGATTTCATAAGTTTCAGTGCTTTTGGAGCAAAATGATAATTGTTTTTAGGATGACAGATATGGTTTTAGAATAAATCCAGACTTATACACATGTAGTTTACTAATATTAAATTACAACTCCAAAAACTTTCCCTGAACTACTATTTGGTAAATTACTTTAATAAAAATGCAAGATAAAACTTTGTTCTGATGGGTTTCCAAAAGCAATGAAATGTTAAACCTGCCATTTGCTTAGCATAAAGGTGTTAAACACTGCATCAAACAACTAGAAGTAATATGATCTAATTTACAACTAGGTCAGCTTTAAATTATCAGAGGAATGAATTATTTATGGGAATTTCTTTATTGCTAGTGTCCATACAGGGTTGAGTTATTAGAGCAGAAGTGAGCTGTAAGTACTGGTATAGTACTTCTTTTTGTCTCATTGCTTACTAGTTTGCAAAATAGGGATGGCAAAGTGATTGCTGCAACAGGAACACAATACAAAACAAAGCATGAGAAAACAAAAAAACAACCACAACAATAAACCACCTTTCTTTTTAAATTAAGAATGATAAAAACCATGAGAGCCAAGTAGATCATTAATTGAAACCGGTATCTTGAAAGCAGTTGAGGGTTTGCTTTAAGATAAGCATATTCATATTTGAAGGTATGACAACGTCAATTTTCAACATTTCATTATTTCCTGAAGTCAGAATGAATGTTGAGAAAATTTACGAAAATTTGCTGAGAATTTATGAAAAAATCATAATTTACATGTGACTACATATGTGCATATGTGTGTGTATGTGTCTGTGTGGTTATGAAAATGTATATAGATAATATTTTTTTAAATACTTGTTGTGAAGGAGTATCACGGTTTAGATCAGGATGAACCAAATATATTAACTACTGCCCAGTAATTATATAGTGTCAGTGAGTCCTAAAATGTAGTATTTCTCTGTGTAAGAACGATTAGTAAAGCAAAGTACTAAAAAGTTACAGAAAAATGGCTAACTCTGCTTCCTCTTTTTTTGCTCATAAGTGTTTCAGCCTTCAGAGTTGGGAAGACTCAGGACCTGACTGTGGTGGCTCTGGCTGTGTAAACGTGGTCTCAGGCATCCCTGGGGATCTTCCACAGTCAGATACCCTCAAAGGTATAGTCCTGTTGCCCCATGCTGGCACGGTGGAGGATGGATTAGCTTTTTGAGGTGGGGAGCATCTTCCAGATTGTTTGATCTTTACCTGTTGGTAGACTGCCTCAAGATGTTGCTTGCCGATGGGTGTGGCAAATATTCTTGAATAAATTTAGTTGTGCTGTTTCTGCCTTTTACGTACGGGTGGTATTTTTTTCAAAACACCTTCCTAATTGTGCTTTACCCAATGGAAGCTCTGTCCCTAACAACTACTTAGCAACATACCTCAGGCCTCCAGTATCAATCTGATTACTCAAGTGATGTCAACTCAGCAGTCCAAGGCAGGGAGAAAGTCAAATGAGGTGAATTCCATCTTGACACGCTTGTCCTGTTTGCCTTAGAAACTCTAAGGTTTCTGTCATTCTGTACAGACCCTCTTTGAAACATGGTTTCCTTGAGAGTACACTGTATATCCTTTTTCACTCTTTAAGCTAGTGAAATCATCACTGCAGAGTTTGTCATACTGACTGCAGCTGCCTGTAAAAGGTCAATGTTGCCATGTCCAGAGTGAATGAGATATTTCTTCTCCTTGTTATAATACCTTCTTTCTTTTTATAACACTGCACTGTAAGACTGCTGCTATCCATACTGAAGCTTTGAAAACCAGGGTTTCAGACCAGAGCTGCAGTTTCTTTTTATGATCTGCAAGATACTTTTGAGGTTTTGTACTCCTGTCCCACTCCTGGAAATTAATTTGGGGGGACCATTAGTTTTCAAGAGTAGGGATAAACACATTCTTTTTCTTAAGTAAAAAAGTCTGTCTAAATGGACAATACGCAATATTTCAGTCAAGTTAAATACTTTATATTGTATTCAGCTCTTCAAAAGCACATCTGACTTTGAATGAGTGACTGTAGCGGGCAGGAATAATGAGTCATAGAATATCCTTAGCTGGAAGGGACCTACAGGATCATTGAGCCCAACTCTTGAGTCCACACAGTGCAACCTAAAAGTTATACCAAATATCTAATAGTGTTGTAGAAATGGTTATTGAACACCAAGAGGACTGGGATCATGACCACTTGGGGATTTTTTGCCAGTGCCTGACTACATATTCAATAATAATGATAAATAATTATTGTAAATTCCTCAATAAATAATTCCTCAATAAATTCCTCAATAAATACTGTAAATTCCTCAAAGTAACTTGTTGTCTATATTGCCCTAAAACTACCCACAAGCATTTTGTTGTGATTGTGGTTAGGATGCGGCGCTTTCACCGCCGCGGCCCGGGTTCGATTCCCGGTCAGAGAAGTCACCCGGGCAGATGGAGCTCGTTAGCCCTGTAAGGCCATCCATCTAAGAGAAGGTCACTCTAAACAAACCTACGTCCTGAGGACCTCACTGCCACTGTCCAAGCTTGCTCGGCCCCGGCAGATGAACCTCAGGATTAAAGGGTGGGCTCAGCTCAGCGCACACTGTCTCACCTAAAAAATCCACTGCGCAGGCTCGAAGGGTAAAGACCTTTCCCAAATCTTCGTTCGCGAAGACTGGCCATACATACATACATATCACATTAGACTTTTTCCTTGCATTTCAGAGTTGATAAAAATCAATCCACGGTAACCCATCTTTCACCATTTTAATGCTCTCAATATAGACTTGGTTTCTTTAATAAATCTTCTTTTTAAGATGTCTTTAAATAATATTACAGAAAACATATAAGTATTCTGGAATTCTAATCCATGTTATAAATACTGTTTATTCTGCTTACTCTTCTATTGAAAATATTATGTATGAAGTGTAGTCTTCAAAAAACACTGTTCTTAAACATCACTTGTTTAGTTATTATGTTTGAACTAAACTAAATCACCTAGTCTGTCTCACTTTACACTTACATTAAATAATTTCACATGTTGTTGAAAAAAATCATATATATTCTCACCTAAAATGACCTCACTTAGAATATCTTCTTGAAACCAAGACAGGGCTGTGATAGCTCCAGCTTTCAAAATTATTATTTCATTTTGACAACAGTGCAGAAAGTATTCTGAAATTCATGTTTTTATGGTAAATATCAAGCAAATGAGTCCAGTTATCAAAACTCAGAGAATTTTAAGATATTTGTTTTTCTGAATTTATATTAAAATCAGATTGACTGGACAATTTTGTTTATGCTACTTGAAGGAAGTAGAAGTGTCTCAGGGTTTTCAAAGATATAGAAGAAATAATTTGGAGAGTTATTTGGAGAGCCACATAACTAACTGAAAGTTAATTGAAAATAGGTGAACTCTTTGTTTTGTATTTTGTTTTATTTTAAAGTAAATACAGTGTCTCAATAAATCTTCCTTTAACTGTCCTTTGGTTTTTAAATGTAAAAATAACCAGGATTATATTATGTATGTTCAGCTTCAAAGAATAAATTACACACAAACATTTTGGGAAACTGCTGGGTCCCTAGAAGCTATTTGTATACTCTGGAGTAACAGCTTTGCAGTAAGCACAAAAAATACTCAAAAATATGTGAACCATAATTGAGCCAATTGTCACACATCTGTGGATTAATGACTCACTAATGTGATAGCCACTCCTATCAGCTTTCACTAACATAGGCATAGGTGTCTTCTGATAAAAGAACAGCAATTTTTATGCATGCAGTAGAAATTGTTTTTGTCCCTCTCTTAGAGCAAATTTGTTATATTTATAGAAAAAAAAATTTCTTCCTATCAATAAAGAAGGTATTGTGAGTGACAGTTGATCTTGTTCATCAGCTTGTGGTTTGTATGATCTGTATTTCATAAACAGACAACAGATAGCTGATCCTTGTTGTCTTAAAATTATTCCAATTGTCTTCTGAAAAAGCAGAAATTATATGAGAAGAAAAAAATTGTATCATCATTAATCAAGTCTATAACAAATCTTTGCCTTAAAAATGTGAATTATAGCATTAGAGTAAGAGTCTGGATGATTTTTCCACTCTTGATTGAAAACTATAAAGCACTGAGCTATGGATTATTAGAAATTTATTTTCTGTTACATGGTGTATACCAAATTAGAGATCCTTGCACAATAATTCTTTATTGGATATGAGTATTATATGCTGATATTATTGTTTTGGATTTTTTTCTTTTTTTTTTCTCCAGCAACATTCTGCCAGCAACTTGAAAATTAAGAAGTATCCTGCCACTGATCTTTAAGAAAATAAATTGCATTATTAGGAGGAGACATCTGTAATATAACAATACTGATAAAACTAAATAACTAAATAACTGTTTAAAGTACACTTACAGCCCTGAAAACATAGGCTCATGAAGGATCATTGCATTTTTAGGCTTTCCTCTTAAAGGCAATGTAGTACTCAAAGTGTGGCAATGTCAAAACTTTATAGAGGTAAAATTATTTCAGCATCTTTTGTAGTTCTAGTCTCCATGTTCTAAAAAGGATTTAGGTTAGCTAGAGAAAGAACAGAGAATAGCAACATAAGAAGTAAAGATGTTGTCTTGCGAGGAAGTGCTATAAAGGATGGTACTCTTCAATTTAGAGAGGAAAAAAAATGAAGAGAATTATGACAGAGGTTTACCAAGTCATTGAGCGCCTTGATTAGCTGTTCTCAAACAGAATCGGAAGCATTCTGCTGAAGTGTCAGGAATCTGATTTGAATAAATATGACAGAGTACTTCACACAGTGGGGAATAAACTGTAGCTTGCTCCTGCAGGACACCATAAAAGCAGGCAGTATCATAAATTAAAAAAAAAAAAAATGGGTCAGACAATCCAATGGACAACAAGCTCATGAAGAGATCATAAAATAATTAGTCAGAGTCCTAATACAGAAATTGTACTGTGAGCATGAGGTAAATCCACTGCAGAAAGTGATCAAGCTGAACAGTCTATTTTACTACCACTGCCATAAACTCCAGTCTGGGCTAAAGGGAGCATTAGTTTGGCCCAGCAGGGTTTTTCTTGTGTTCTTCCAACCTCTGCTGGACCCCTGCGAGTTTCCAATTCTTGATAGAAAATATCTATAATTATTTTTAACAATTTAAAAAATAGCACAATAGAGAAAATGGGCAAAGTTACAGACAATTCTAAAGGTGTTTATTGCCTTTTATTTATCATCCAGATCAATTTAATACTTTTAGCAATTAAAGGGGTTTGTATGTTTGTTTCTTTTTTGTTTTAAAGTGTACTGCCTCTTCTCAATGTGGGTCATGGCATCACCATAGGCAACAAAAGTTTCAGAATCATAATGTCTTCCTGCTGTTAAATAAAGGATGAGAGACTCTGAAACAGAATTTAAACACAAACTTTCGAGAGCTCCTGATCATCTGGTAATTAGTTCCAAATACCTACACTTGAAAAAAATTCAAAAGATCATGTCTTACAGAGGTCTAGGTTATAATGTTAAGGTGATTAGAGAAGTCTTCCTTAAAAATAAGAAAATAGTGTTTGTCTTTTTTTTTCTATTTGTAAAGTTATAAACAGGGAAGAATATTTAAATTTACAAAACATAAATTTAAATTGCATTCATCTGAAGTCAAATTTCTAAGAAATTTCCTCAGTCTATGTGGGGGCTTGACCCCAAAAATCCAGTCTCCAAGCTCCCCCACAATTTACCTCAACACCAAAGAGAAGTTTTTAGACAGGCACACCTCAGCATGGGGGAAGGGAATTATATTACAATTTATTACTTACACAATAAATACTATAGAAACTAAAAAGAAAATAAATACACAGTATTAATATAATCTCTACCACCCCTGGACCCTCCCACATCAGTTCAGGAGAAGTTTTCAGGGCAATAGCTAGAACTCTCTCTCCCATTGGGGTATCAGGGAAGAGGTCTTCTTGCACCCCCACCAGCCCTCAGCTGCTGCTGAGGTGTCCTCCTGGGCTACAAGGGAACACTTGCTTTACCAGATCTTCATCAAGAAAGTCCAGGAAGTCAGCTTGTGAGTTCTTTCCCCCTAGTTCGAGACAGTTCCTTCCCAGAGAGTAGGATGTTCACTCCCTCTCCAGGTTACAGGTTTCCGGGTCTTGCTCAGTCTTTCTACCTCAAATAGTTTTCACCAAAAGTCCTTACCCAGAAAAAGCCTGCCAGTTTGGCTTCTCTCTGTTTTAGCTGCTGCAGCTTCAGCTCAACTTGCCACTTGGCAAGGGGGGCCATCCCCCGCATTCCTCCTTTGGTTTTTGGCTTCTCCCACCCAAACCTTGTGTAGAGCCTCCTCCAAGGCCCTTGGCCCATCTCCCATTTCTTCAGCCTCACTCAAAGTAGCTACCCTCTCCTCCACCATTATGGGAGGGGAAGAGGGAGCAGTAAGGCTTCTTTGGTCTCTCTCCTCTGCCTGGAGTTCTTCCAGCTCCACACATCGCAGCTGCTTCTCCGGGCTCCGGACCACCCCTGGCCCGTCTCCTGGCTCGGCTCCAATGCTGAGCCTTAAGTCCATGCCACTGCCTCTCCTGGGCAGTGGGGGGAAAGAGCCCCCTAGTCTTGGCCACAGGTGCCTGGTCCAGTTAATACACTGCCCCGAGCTCCCCGCAGCCTGGCCGGGGGGGAAGAGGGCCTGTCCACCCCCCCCCCAAAGGGGTCAACAGGCCTCTCTCCTCTCACCTCATGGTCTCACACTCACACACACTGCCAACAAATTCTGGCTGTTTTAATATCTAATTTCACAGGGGTGAAAAAACAGCTCCGATTGGCTCCTCACTGGAAACTCAGCTGGGACCAACCACTTCCAGCCCCCCTGGACAGTCTGGAAAACTCATATCCTTAGACTGAAACATGTAGGTAGCTGAGTTTGTGCCTACTTTAAATCTTATTTTTTCACTTTTTTTCAGTAGCAACAATTTCAAACTAGATAATCTCTTGACTAAATCAAATTAAGTAATAAGATCTTATTTAGGAATCTCTATTTTGGTAAATTGAATTAAATTCATTGGGATAAAAAATTACCTTTAATCCTAACTAGTTGATCTTGAGTTCATTTCTTATTGTATCTATATTCCAAGCACATATTTATGAACATTTATGATCTTAAATCTCTTCAAAACTTGATTTTTTTTAGAGGAAAACATTTGTACAAACTATATACCTGCTAGGATTCAAATTAAAAAAAAGATAATTCAGAAAAGAAATGTAAAAATCTGCAATATCAGGGCAGTACTCCAGTGGAAGGCATGTAATAAGCATACCTTTCAGGAAGAACTCTTTTTTAATTTTTAGGCAGAAAGGGTGCTGAAATTGAGATGCATATCTTTGGACATTTCCAGAGTATCAAAAATTTTTGAAGGAAAGTTCACTGTGTCGTAATTTTTATTTAGTCATAAAAAAGAAATAGTTTTCCAAAACTTCTATTCTTTTGCCATTATCTTTCATTTTAAAAACTTTAGGATATTTGAATACCACGTTGAAAAAATTTCCCTTTTTTTTTAACTTTAGAAGAAAGCAAAATATCGTGTTGAAACCAAACAGAGGCCTTTAACACCTGTGTCTAAACGTGCTCATCAGGATTAAATTACTATTAGTTATAAACTAAGAAGGCTGATAGGCAAGACAAAAAAAAAAAGAGAAGCAGTATCAGGAGTAGGAGAGAACTGCTTTTTTGAGAGTTACAATATCATACATATCAGGGAAAGAACACAAGACCATTTTGGTTCCAGCTTCTTTCCTCAAAGCTCTCAAACCTCTGTGATCACACATAGAAAAAAACAAGGATTTTAGCTATTAAAGTTACGTGATAATTGTCTACATTATAAAATATACTTGCAGACAATGTAGAATGTGTTAAAGACTAATGGTTTTGTATATGTCACAATAATGATTAATATTGTGTATGAACAGAGAATTTGTAAAAATATATTGTTAATGAATATAGCAAAATGTCGGTTTAAGATTTGAAACTGGCCTGATTTGTAAGTCTTTTAAATGCTCTCATCAGTGTAGTTACGTTATCTCTCTCTCTGACTATCTCTGTATTTAGTTTCAATAAAGAATCAAGACTGTATGAAAATTATTTATTCATATGCATATATATGAATCACTTATTAATGTCCATGTCTATATTAACATTTTTGTTCGGAATGTGATTTTTTAATTGAATTTTCGCATCATCTCCATTTACTTCATTTTCCTTTGTTTTTCAGGAAGATTTTCATCTCCACAGATTTTTGGAGAGCAAACTAAAGTGCCAACTCCTACTAAGATGTATATTATATATTGGAAGCCCTAGTGAGCCTATAAAGGTGCTTATGGACAGCTTTGAATCACAGATGAGCTGAGGACGTTAAGTTCAGGGAACCAAATCATGCTGATAAGAAGTACAAACCTGAACCATGAAGTCAGCACAAAACACATCAATGCACTGACACTCTCCTATGCCAATCAACTATCTTACTTAAATAATATGTAATACATGCTTAAATTACAAGCTAATAATATAGAAGCTTCAATGCCAAAGGTACATAATACATCAGTAGTCTTAATCTTCTTTTCCTGATAGAAGATCATTTATTTGTTCTTTGCACATTTTGAAATGTTCATCCAGCATGTTGTCATTCTGGTAGTCTACCTCTGAACTGAAAGTCAATCATGCAAATTAACCAGTGTGTATTTTGTGTTTAAGATGAATAGGAAAAGACTTGTGAACATTTCATACACAGAAAGAGAAAAATTATCCTCTGTGTTCCTAAAGCTGCAATATGAAAATAGGTTCTGCTGTCTAGCACAAACCAAAATAAATAAAGAACATGTGTATTTTTCTATGAAGCTAGTATGAACCACTGCATCACCTAGGAAAAGGAGAGAGTAAATGGGATATATTTGTGAGGAAAAGTAACTAGGAGACTTTGATTCTTTGAGCTTATTCCAGGCTGTCCTACAATATAATGTAACAGAACAAAGACAAGTATGTGCTGTGCAAATTCTCTACATAAGTGTCAAGTGAATGTGATTTAAATAGATAGGTTTTTTGTTAGAAAGCACAGGCTGGAATTTTCCACTGAATATTAAGGGTCAAGAATTTACCAATGCATAAAAATACTGCCACAGTGATACGAATCAAACTCTATGGTATAGTTCCCTCAAACTAAAATGTCATAGCAGGGAATATATAATAAATCCTAGAAACTGATTAGTATATAGAAATCAGCAGAGAATTTGGTCTTATATCTTACCATCAGAGAGTAGATATTGTGGTCTGATATACAAACAGCAAATTGAGTTGCTTTGATTTAAAATAATTCTTTTTAAATTAAAATGTACAATAGAACAAAATAAAGAGACTATATATTCACTGAACATCTGCTATTTTTGTGTCATTCAGGTGACTCACATACCTACATCTTCCCTGGGGATGCCAAGTTGTTAAAGCCAGCTTCTACTACAAGATTGGTGCCAGTAGAAAATGTGCATAAATTTGACTTCAGTGAAAAGTGTCATTTCAATATATTTCTTTTCCTCAAGTCCTAACATAAGGTTACATTCTACCTCTCTCTTTTTTTTTTAATTAACCCATTACCACTGCTATTCTAGGCAAAATAAATTTCTTTAGTTACTGTCTGTGTTTAGAAAAGCCCCATTCTTGGGCGGATGAGCCTATCACATAAGGTAAAGGTATCTGGATTCTTAGAGTTACACGTAAATGGTTCAGCCCTGTAATGAGTTACATGTAGCATATTTGAATACATGCCTCTTCAGCATCCACAGTGCAACCTGGTACATTCAGCCTTTGTACAAATTTCCCTGCTGTATGCTGCTAAAATGGGACATAGAAGTATAATCCACAACCAGTGGCTGACTCAAAAATAATAAAGTCAGTGATGAATTTCTTGCTTTCTTGCATTTGTTGCCTCAGTGTTTTGAAAGTGATTTCTCTATCAGCAACCAAACCAGAACTCTTCACACTGCCCTAAGTTAAGAGAATAATAGCAATTGCTTTACATTACAAAGTGTTCATCTTTTGTACTGATCCTTCTAGTTTTTTCCATTCTGATAAGGAAAATGTCTCCAATCCTTATGGCTTCCTTTTTCACACTTTTCCTGTGGCCAGTGATGGATTTAGCAATCACTTCTATGGGAATGATGATACAATTTCTTTGTCGGTTTGGTTTCTGAGTATCTAAATATCCTTTTATACTAACTGAAATAATCAAAATAATGCATAATAATTAGCCCACTGAAAGAAATCATATATATCCTGAATAGAAATTCATATAACTAGACAGCACTGGTGATGAGTCATGAGACTGGTTTTGTAGAGTCTTTTCCCTGAATTAATCTTTAGTCATTAAAGCTCTTGGAAATAAATAAGCTTTTATTAATATGTTTCAAATAATCTAATCTTTGAAAAAATAAATAGAATTCCTTAGCTATAGAAATATATTTTAGCACAAAATTCCTTACTTCAAAAAGATGGCTCTTCATTAAGCAAAAGTTTCCTACAATTATTTATCAGATTTTCTCTGTCATGACAGAAAAAATATTATCACAGAGATACAGAAAATAACTTTCTAGAAAGAGATATCTTGAAGACAGATAAAACTGTTTCACTAAAATATCACTTACCAATGTGAGTTTCAACAGTACAATTCTTAAAAAATAGGTACTAGAGATTAAAAAGGCATCTCAATCAAAAAATTCAAGGAGTTTAAACAGTCTGCACATTGTCTACTAAAAATCACCAACCAGACTTTTGTTTGTGAACTATTTTCCTAACTACATAGCATTTCAATTTCCGTGTGTTACGTGAAATAATTTAAATCTAAGCATTATTTGGGATGTGAAGATCCTTTCGGGTTTTCAGACAAGTAATGTAGCCAATATTAAAAAAAAAAAAAAAAAGGAAAAATAGAGAGAGAAAATAAAATTAAAAGAAATAGAGTAGCAACACCAGAGGAGAAACTGACACACAGTGAGAAAGGCATTTCTATCTTGATTCTAGGGAAAAGTGTAAGAAAAACTTATACTGTAAAAAGAGAAGTTCAGATCTAGAGAAAAGTAATAGTCTTATCTAGTTCAGTTTATCTAGTGTTATCAAAAACTGGATTGTGTGATATTCTTGTAAATATACCAAAGAAACACTTTATCCTTTTTTCTCCTAACAGTGAAAGCTGACAGCCAGTTTCTTTTGACTAACATGTTTTGCTGAAAAAAGTATCACTGTTTTTTGAAACCAGAAAATATAAATTAACTGACATTGTGATTTTTCCCATGAAGATAATTTTCACATGATCCTTTTATATAAGTCAAATAAAAGCTCCCAAGGCAGTACCCCTGTACTACTTTGACGATGCACAGAACAGAGTTATTCTACATATAGACTTTACGAAGAAAAGATAGTCTTCATTTCTTTATTGAAGTTCATCCCTCAGAGAACAAATAAAAAAATTTAACATTAACAAAACTACTATTCCACATTTTTGATTCTCTCATTTTTTTATTAATGTTAGGTTTCGTGGAAACAAATATTACCAACTACTAACCTAAGGCAATAGCTGGAGAAATGAACACTCCTTTCATGCAAACGAACCCACCTCTCACCTCTTGGTAGTTGTGTTTTAGAAGACCAGAAGTTTAGACACTATATTTTATAAAGGCTAAAGTAATGCAATTAAATTAATACTTGAATGTACCTGAGAAAAAAAGTAATGACTCAGCTCTTCCATTACTTTATTCTTTGTTTATGACTGTAAGTGTACATATCTGTACATACCTGACAAGGCTGTGACACTGACTTCCCTGTCCATTGAAGTTCTGCAAAATATACAGAAATGGAATTACTTCTTCATGATGGAAGCAAAATAATTTTTCCAATGTACTGTACTTATCCCTACACATTACAGAACTTTCTGATATAAAATCATCTTGAAAAAATCACACCTTTTAAGTAGGAAAAGAAGGTCTCCTAGTAGGACTAATGAGATAATCAGAGCATCTCATACACTCTTCTGAATTTATTCAGATTAAAGCAAAAACTGGATTTCCTTTGTGAGTATTCACTTTTAGTTGCACACATCACACTATCTACTTGTCGGACACCTGATCACTTATTCTTTGTTCAGAACCAACTTGTGGAGAGAGTGTGTGTGTGTGTGTGTGTGTATGTGTGTGTGTGTGTGGAGGGGGAAGGGTTGGGTTGAACTTCATGGAGCTGGGGTGGTGTCATTATCCCTCATGGCAGGCTCCTGGAACCTACACGGGGAAGCCCTGGGGTAACTGTCAGTCACAAACAGCCCAGAAAAACTGTAACACTCCATATCTCCTGGCGTCCCTCACCTAGCCTCAGACTGGCAGAGACAGTGAGAACACTGCTCCTCACCCTGGCCTGGAACCCCAGAGTGGCTGGTGGGTCAGAGACCCTACGTGGGGGGGTGACCATAAGGACCAGAGCAGATAAAACCAAGGGCATGTCATTGCCCTCCTGCTTGGATTTGTTAGAGTTGCTCTTCTATAAGGCTTTGATGGTACCTATATAATCCCTCATTTCATGGCTACGCTTCGAGAATGAAGATTTGGGAAGGCTCTATCCACATTTGTTACAAGCACACTGGTGGCTAATGAGGCCAATACAAGATAGACGTATCCAATTGCAAAAGGCACAGCAGAAAGGCTCCTTAGGTGGTATATTCTGCAAGACACGATTCTTTCTGCATTGTCTTTTATCCTCAAGACTGATCCTGTGTGATTTCTTGAAGGAAACAGCAGCGTTATAGATGGTGTGTCTCCAGGCCTCCCAATTTGAGGCCAGAGTAGACCAGTTATGATGATCAATATGGCCAAGGCTTAGATGTTGTTTCAGGGAGTCCTTGTATCTTCTCTTCGGGGCTCCTCTCTTGCGGCAGCCGGTGGCAAGTTCACCATAAAGCAAGAGATAGATATATATATAATATATATATTATAATAAGAGTCTCTCCCTCTTTCTCCTTCTCTCTTCTT
This sequence comes from Chiroxiphia lanceolata, assembly GCF_009829145.1. Taxonomy (NCBI): domain Eukaryota; kingdom Metazoa; phylum Chordata; class Aves; order Passeriformes; family Pipridae; genus Chiroxiphia; species Chiroxiphia lanceolata. The sequence goes on from NC_045638.1 coordinate 53,891,387, forward strand.
GATCCCTCTGCTTCTCTTTCCCTGCCCCTTTCTTGATGCTTAGAGTGGTTTGGAGCTGGAGGGATTGGATCTTGATTTAAGTGTTGTGGAATTGGTTGGATTTTGCCTTAAGTGTTGTGGATTAATAGAATATGCGAGTCACTATTGTGGTAGAATATGCTGTGTCACTATTTTGTCTAGCTTGTGTGGTATTCTTTTGAATTTTGGCCAAGTCCCCTTGTTTACTCACTTAAATTAATAAATTCCTTGGGAACAAGCCTGTGACTTATTGTCTTGACACTGTCTCGAGGTACCAAAAAACCCTATATCTATATATTAAACTCATAGCCACTCCCGTGAGCTTGCAGCTCCAGGGCTGGAGTTTTACACTACTTCACACCAGTAAATTAGGAAACTAGTCTCTCTCACTCTCTAGTTTTACTCCAGATTTAATGCCTAAAGAGTGAAAGTTTCTAAAATTGAGCATCTGCAATAGAGGATACAAATCCCCTAATATCCTACAATAAGGAATACTAATCCCTTCTAAGAACACGTTTATATTTCTATCCTCAGAATAATTTTCTCTGCTGTAAATATAAGTAATTGAAGCAAGCTTTCTTGAAATTCTGACTCAGCTTTCTAATCACCAGAAAGGGGCAAAATAATGGTGACTGGCATTACTTTGTGATCATCTGTGCGTAACTCGGAACTCAATAACTTATGATTATTGTTAATCCACTTGTTGGTGGATGATAAGTAATCATTCCTCATAAAATGTTAAAAAATCTAGGCAAAAAATCCAAATTTAGAAATCTCACATTGCAGACATGCAATTCTTTATTCCATCTTGTATTAATGACTTCAGATAATTTAAATGTCTTCAATTCAAACTCCTTTTCAGAAATGTGTTTATAATTTACAAATCTTAACATATATAAGACATTAATCCATTTACATTAACTTCAATGGCAAAATTAATTCTCTTTTTAGATCATGGCAAGCACTAATTGTTGGTGGGGTGTTTTTCCTGTAAAGACTCTGCTTTGACATGAAGCAAACACTAGCTAGACAATTTATTGCTACCAAAGCAAGCATTTCATGATGACCCTTATCATCTCACTTTTCTACATGTTCAGGCTCATCATAGCAAAAGAAAAGTCAAAAAATGATTTCTTCAATTTATTATTGTATTTGTCTGGAGGCAATTTTCTGACTGAAATGACACAAAATCCACTGGGAAACAAGAGCTATGGACCCTATAAATATGCAGCCATCACTTCTGTGATCAAGCTTTTGACTGTGTTGCTATGACTGTCATAATAAGCAGAAATGCTGTGGGAGAAAAATAAAAAGATTTTTTGTTTGAAATTCCTTGGTGCATTCCCTAGCACCCACAAAATTGCTGCCTATTGTAGACACTACAGAGTCTGAAAAATTATTACACACACTGTTGGCAGCTGCTGTCAGCTGAGATGGGAGCTGTTATTCACTTCAGCATGTCAATATTTTAAAAAATCATCATAGCTGCCAATTCTTCAGTGTATTATGTTAATGTGAATGATTTGGGCAACTGTTTTTCTTTCACTGCCTATTGGAATCTTCTGATATGGTCCAGCCCACTCCTCTTTTGATTTATTCTTTATCAAACAAAAACTAGAAGAAATCTATTGGAGGAACTACATAAAAATTGTTTTCCTAGAAAAAATATAGTCAGTATTATCTTCTGCTGCCTGTAGGCTCATCATTTCTACACTTCTGTGTATCCGGTCACACTTTCTGTAAGTCAGGGGCCTCAGATTCTGCCTGGAATATGCTGCAGCTGGCACATTGCTCCCTCCTCATCAAGTGAGACTGAGTTTTGCAGGTAGACACTGTTACCATTCTGTTTGGAGTCAACAGGAGAATGATATAGTAAAAAAAATCTGTCAGACAGTCCAAAATGTCTGAGAACACTTATTTGGCCTTTTACACTTCATTTTCTGATCCAGCTGGGCAGGACTACAGCTGACTACAGAAATATCTCTCATCTTCTCTGTTGGGTGGCAGTAGATTAAACACTGAACCGCAATCAGGCTGGAAACAGACACATGCTTAGTCCAAACAGAGAGCTGTGCGGTGGTTGGTAACCACGGCTGTGGCTCACTGCATGGGGCTCAGGAAGAGCTAAACAGGAATTGGCTCATCCTTAGGGAACAAGCATTTTTTTAATGCTGTTATTGTCTACATGACCTAAGAAGTAGTGAGTATGGCTGGAGGCCCAATTCAGAGTGAAGTTTAGAGAGACACAGAATGTATGAGTCCATGAGCAAAAAATTCAAACATGTAGGTCTGGGAACTCCCTAAACCCTCAGAAGCTCACCTCTACATAAATAATAATTATGTTTCTAGTTTCTGCAGGTCTTGAACTTCACAGACTCAAAAAGAGCAGCTGGGGCCTGATTTGCTAGTTGGCCTGAAAGAGCACTAGTTCCCTATTTGTTTTCATTTGAACTGTTCCCCACAGAAAATTTGGGTATTTTTTTCCTCTCCATCCACGTACTGTTTTTGAAACAGGAGTCTACTTCTATTCCCAGAAGTGGAATTTATAATTATAGAAAGGGCATTATAATTTCAGATTTGAGCAACTCAGTCTGCATATTTGTGCATTCAAGAGATCTATCAAAACAAGAAGCTTAAATTATTCATTATGGTTTTACCTGGTACCAAGGGTCAAACACTCATCTTTGATTAACTGATAGCTTCTTTTTATCTCTTAGATCAACTGAAAAAGGTGGAAAGTGGGAACAAAAAAAAAATCTATGATTTTTATTCTTCGCAAGCCTTCCTTGTGTATACTGAGTAGCAGTTGAACAAAGACACAAGCTATACTGAGAATAATAACATAGCCAGCAAAAGCCACTCACCAAATAAGAAGCTGATAAAACAGAAGTGATAAGCCAAAGGGAACAAAGCGTTATCTGACTTGCATATTCAAATGTAAATATGCAAATTTTAAAAGTCTGGTTCCATTCTACAGTGAAATACCCTCTAGCTTGTGATCCTGAGATTATGACAAAATTAGATGATCTCATTTTTTCTGTTTTTAATTGTACATTCTTTTTATTAAGTATAAAGATTGTGCTAATTTATTTTTTTGGTTTTTTATATACCCATATTATATTAAATGGAATTTTCCTGTTGTGTCTTCTGTCCAACATATTTTTCCACTTTCATTTCCTTTTTTCTTTTTTTTGCATATATTCTCCCCACACAATCTTTTTCTTTTTTTTGTTTCTATTTTTTTTTCTGGCTTAGTGAAAACAAGCTAAGAACAATCAGGAAACTGCAGTTCCAGTAGCATTGCCCAGCAGAGAGCTGACAGTGTCTTCACACCTTTTTGGAGAGTTTTCCTTACCTGCCATTAACATAACATAGCATAAATACTTCAAATACTTTGGGTAGCTGAAAGGCATATTTTCAGTTCAGTAGAGGAGCAAAAAGTCAAAGGAGATACTGTCATAGATTTGTTGGAGAAATCCAACTTAGCTCTTTCTTCCTCATCTGACTTATTAAAGAACAAAAGCAACAAAAGAGAAAAAAATTGTTTAGAAATGCCACTTTTGTGATACAAAGGAGTTATTGGCTGTCTAATTGGTTACTGGAGCCATTTATAGATTTTTCTGACTCTCCAAGAGGTACATTCTGTCCTGAGATACAGCCAGCCTGTCAAAGTCCTACATGGATCTGCTGCACTGGGACTGTGTCTGCAGCATATCATGAGATGTGTAACATGAAAGATAGGTCAGCTGGTATGAGAGACTGGAAAAATGTTATTACTGGCTTGAAAAATTCGGGGGGAGTGAGGGGGAGGAAAGGGGGCAGATCAGGTTCTACCAAGGTGGAATGGTGCTCTGCACACATCCCCCTCTCATACTCCACCTCCTTGAGAGCCACTGGTGCAGCTGTCAGTCACTGGCACACTGGTAGCACCATCCCACACCACACCCCCTTGAGCCCCTAACCCAGATCCTGGATGACTCTTAGCCATTGGCACCCCTGAAACCCCATACCACACCCCCTGGAGCCCCTCACCCAGACCCTGGATGGCTGGCAGGCTGGAAACCCCACATGGGAGGGAATGGCCATAAGAGTCCAGAGCAAATAAAACCAACACCATGAGATCCCCCTCCTGTTGCAGCCCTATCGTTCTTGGGTTTGTGGTAGCTGGTTCTACACTGGATCCAAGGCAGTAGCTATAGTTCTCTCTCTCTCTTTCTTTACTTCCCTCTCTTTCTTTCTTTACTTCTTCTTCTCTTTCTTTACTTCCCTCTCTTTCTTTCTTTACTTCCCTCTCTTTCTTTCTTTACTTCTTCTTCTTTTCCTCCTCCTAATTTCCTTTTCTTTATAGTTGTGTAACTTAAACCTGGACGGGTTGGAATTTGCTAAGTCAATGCTTTGTGAAATGCTTTATTGTGATTCAATGTTTGCTTTAAACTTTTACCAAGTTTCCTTATTTTCCCAAGTTTGCCAGTAAAAGTGTATTATTTTGACCACCTGAAAAACATTGTCACATTTTTCCTGTGCATGGCCTCAAAGCATAAAAGAACATAATGTCCCTTTAATAAATATGTGGGGCAAGTTTCAGGGCCTTACATATTTTTGGTGTAAAACCCCTTTGATGACCTCATGGGGTGAGCCTGTGATCTTGCAGCTAGGAAACAGAAAATGATAATCACCAGTGGCGTGCAAGCCTGCAGTATTCCATTATTAAAATATTTTTGCAAAACCTCAAGACTTCTATTAAATTTATATGATTTTAATGAAAACTTGAATTTAGACTTAAAACCAAAACTAATCTGTTTTGATGAGAATTTTCAAAAGGAATCTTGAGACAAATTTTTAGGTTACCTCTTTAAAACAGGTATCACATTCCTTCTTCTGGCTTCTTTGACTCATTTTTAAGTTTCTTTTGTTTTCTTCGCTCCCCATGAGCAGAACAAATGGAGGAAATATGGTGAAATATCTCATAGGTTGAGATATGGAGGGGTGATCACTAACCAATTATGGTCATGGGCAAAACAGAAGCAACTTGAGGAAGGTTAATTTATTGCCAATTAGTATCAGTGTAGACAGTGAGAAATAAAAACAAAACTTCCTTCCACCCCACTTCTTACCAGGCTCAATGTGTCTCCTGATTCTTTTTCTTCCTCCCCCTGAATAGCACAGAAGGGATGAGGAATGGGAGTTGTGGGCAGTTCATAACCTGTTGTTTCTGCCGCACCTTTCTCCTCACACTGTCCTCTCATTCCAGCATGGGTTCCCTTCAACAGGATACAGTCCTTCACAAGCAGCTCCAATGGGGGTCCTTTCCATGGGTTGCAGTTCTTCAAGAGCTGCTCCAGCATGGACCTCTTCCACTGGGTGCACTCCTTCAGAAACAGACTGCTTCAGTGTGGGTCCCCTGCAGGCCACAGTTCTTGCCAGAGGACTTGTTCCAGCATGGGCTCTACTCCACAGACCACAGCGCCAGCCAGGAGTTTGCTTCTGCATGGACTTCCCACAGGCTGCAACTTCCTTCAGTGCATGGTGTCCTCTATGGGCAGCAGTGTGGATACCTGCTCGACATGGTCCTCCCTGGGCCTTCTCTACACAGTATGTGACTTTGGGCTGTAGAGAAGCACAGACTAGGTAAAAAATCCAGCTGACTGTGTAACGTTAAACAATCTATAAAATTAAATGCCTTAGAAGTCAAATGTGAATTTTGGACTTAGATTATTAAATGTGGTTTAAATTTCTGTTCCTGTCACATAAGTAACTGCAGGGATCTAGACCTTAAACCTCATCTAATTTAACAGTAGTATGCAGTGAAGAGGATACAGTGTGAATACAGTCAGAAAATTATCATTGACATTCTTTTGGATTATTAGGTTTCAGGATTACAGGAACATCAGTGCCAAGAGTGGACTTCTCATAAAAATAAAATTTAAAAAAAATTATCTCACAAAGCCAAGTAGACTTCAAGCTGTCATGTTGTTTTCAGCTGCTATCTCAGATATGGCTTCCCAAGAGAGAGAAGCTCATTCTAGTCTGTGAATCAGTTGTGCCTGTGAAGATGAGCACTAGGAACGTAAGCCTGTAGCTGTAGCTTTTCAGTTTCTCTGCTGTCAGACTTTTCTTAATACAAATTTTACACAGATTTTAATGTTTCCCAAGCAGCTGAACGGTTTTAAATAGAAGAATCTGACTTTGTCAGACATGAAATAAATAAGTCTAGAATTATTTTGAATCCTGTTGTATTATCTTTATAAGATAATGTTTGGATATGTTACTCATATGTGCTGAAATTATTTGAATTAATTTGCAAACAAAACAATTTTGTCTATATTGGTTAAAAAATTCACACAGATTGACCTCTGACCCAAAGAACAGATGATGTAGCATGGTCTCTGTCCTCACTACTTGGGAGTTTCTCCTTCAAGAGCAGGCTACCCACAGTCTCTTTGTTACCATATTGGAACTTCTGTGCATCAGTTTCTGCCTGTTGCCTCTTGTCCTATTACATAGCACTACCCAGAAGAACCTGGCTCCATCCCCTTGACACCCTCCTTTCAGACACTTATATACACTGGTGAGGTTTCTTTTCAGTCATCTCTTCTCAAGGCTGAACAATTCCAGCTTCCTCAGCCTTTCCTCATAAGACAGATGCTCCAGTTCCCTAATCATTCTTGTAGCCCTCTGCTGGACCTGCTGCAGGAGCTCCATGTCTCTTTTATATTAAGGAGCTCAGAATTGGACACAGCACTCCCAGTGTGTGGACTCACTAGGGCTGAGTTGAAGAGCAGGATCACCCCAAATCCTGTGTTCATTTTTGGGCCCCTCACTACAAGATGGACAATGAGTTGCTGGAGTGTGTCCAGAGAAGGGAATGAAGTTGATGAAGAGTTTGGAGCACAAGTCCTGTGAGGAGAGGTTGAGGGAGCTAGAGCTATTTAACCTGGAAAAAAGAAGGCTCAGGGGAGACCTTATTGCTCTCCACAACTACCTGAAAGGAGTCTGTAGTCAGATGGACATCGGTCCTTTCTCCCAGGTAACAAGTAACAGAATGAGAGGAAATGGACCCAAGTTGCACCAAGGAAGATTTAGATTAGATATTAGGAAATATTTTTTTCATGGAAAGGCTTGTAAAGCATTGGAACAGACTGCCCAGGGATGTGGTGGAATAAACATCCCTGGAAGTTTCCAAAAAACTGTGGATATGGCACTTGAGGACATGGTTTCATGGTGAACATAGAGGTGGTGCTGTGTTGACAGTTGGATTGATGATCTTAAAGGTCTTTTCCAACCTTAACGATTCCATGAAGCTGTGATTCTCTCTCTATACATTTAAACTCAAAGTGTATGAAACACCAGGAGTGCTACACTGTACATCACCAGTAGGTCAGTGATTTTTATAATTGATGAATTTTTTGCTTACCTTTGGGTGAAAACTGAGGATGTTTACAGGTGCAAAACCTGGAATCAAGTCCTTTGGAGGAGGTAAAGGGAACCTAAATTTGAAGAAGTTTTCATCCATACTGACTTTGGGAGAAAAATTTATAATGAAATAACTCTCCAAGTTATGCCCAGTCTTTCTCCTGGAAACAGTTAGATGTGGTGGTCCGAAACAGCTACAGGGAGAAAATTAACAGGTAAGGGTATGGTCAGGAAGAAGACAGCAATTTATTTACTACATAAAGCTCCATTTTTTATCTTTATTCCCTTTTTTGCCTCTTGCTTTTCTGTCTCAATGAGTAGTAAACAGTCAAGTCTGCACTCATTCACTTGTAAATTAATGAAAATGTGTTAAGACCTTTCATCTCCATTCTAACTCAAGACAGAACAAGCATGTTCTGTATATTGCCATGCAAAAGAGAAGAAAGATTGCTAGGTGTAGGTATGGCAAAAGATCAATGCATTCAGTGTCTAATTTAATGCTCATAGGAAATGAGTTTATTCTTTATAATAGGAAGGTCTACTCTTTCAGTTTTGTTAATGCTTGAAAGTCACAAAAGAGCTATAATCTCAAATGAGAGAGCTCAAAAAAATGACAAAAATCCTGAAATATATTTAATTGGGATATCAGACAATACAATTCATTGCCTGTGAAGAAAAAAATATTCATGAGTATTGTAGAAATGTTTGCATGAAAAGAGAACCATGTATCTCTCTATGTCATTGTAACTAACTACTTCACAATTTTTTTTCCTTTTTACACATTTTTGCAACTGGATATAGTGGAAATCTAACAATAAAAAGTTTATCATAATTTACTTTTTACCATTTCAGCACAAATATAGCATAAAAAAAATCTTCTCCCAAGTGTAAGGACCGAAAGAGCACAGTTGCCTGTCTCAAACACCGTTAAGGCCATAGAAGGACTTTACCAAGAGATAACCATTGAATGGAGTGACAGGATAGTGCTAACTCCAGATCTGGTGCAGGTTAGCTCATCCTGATTTATGCATCTGGATAAAAATCCCACTGTGGCAAACTGTGTAAAGAAGCAACTGCTCATGCCTGTATCACTAGTCAAGCAAAGATCACCTCAAGTTATGGGACAGATGCCATCTGCAACCACCAACAATCACCAAAGCCCCCCTGAATATGCCTCTGCAGATACCTAGAACTGTAAGATAAGGCACCAGAGCAGGAACTTGACATAAGATAAAAGTGGTATTATTGTCCAGGTATTAGCTCAAACTTGGGGGAAGGTCGACAAAACTGGGGGAGAAGAATGTATCATTGATAATGGACACATAGAATGCAGAATTTACGGACCACAAGGAAAGCAAACTCAGCTACTGTGCTGAAATTAGCTCTGACTGGGTAAAAGGTAATTCTGGCAACCAACTCATGACCCACTGACACAAGAAACCCACTGACTCAAGAGAAAGAATAAGGACGCAGACTAATTAGTGTTAGAGGTGAGGCAATCATTTAACCAACAGCATGAGAGAACTTGTAGCCAATGAGCCCTAATTCCTTTGTTTGCTAAAATATATAAATAGTGAAAAGTTTTGAATGGCCTTGGGACCCCCAGCACTGAGAAAACCAGAGTGAAGGAGGACCAGTGGGACACCACCGGATCCACTGGAGGTAAATATCTTCTGCTTGATCTCTGTCTCTCTCCCCCCTCCTCCACCTTTGTTGTTTCTTTTTCTCTCTCTACATCACACTCATTGTAAAATAAATTCTGTACAATTGACTTTGGCATATGGGCTCATTTGCACCTTAATTTGAGCAGAGGCATCTCTCAATATTCAGATTTTAACACTAAATATTTAAGTTTTGGTAGTTTTTCGCATCTTAGATAAACAAATTAAACTACTCAACTAGCAACTAATCAAACTGAGTTAGCTGTCCTCTCTGAGAACTGAGAAAAGAGACCTTACTAGCATGTTGTTCATACTATCCTCAAAAGATTTCAGTAATTTATATAGAAAATTATTTAACCTGTAGATGTCTCCAGTGTCTGAACAGTAGATTGTCTAAATCTTTGAGATGAATCATATGTCCCTAATCCTTGCACACGGGATAATCCAAAATAAAATAAAATGAGAAACATGTTGTCTAACTCATCAGATGCCAACATATATTTTACAATCAAATAAATGAAACTCTTTTTCTCTTCTCTGATTAGGAAGGCAGCTTAGTTTTACTAGTTTAGGTATAAGGCATCCACATTTGGTCTCAATGTCAATATCACATGAACATTATTATTTGCAAAAATTAAGAAGTTAATAAAATATCTCGTTGGAAGAAAATTAGGGGTTTGGGGGGGTTATTTACATGGAATCTCAGTTTTATTCAATGAATTTCCAGTGTGATCCTTCTGGAGGCAACGCGGTATGTAATCCTGTACCTACTATCGGGATGCAATCTATCAGAAGCAAAAGAGTGATTCATTGATAAAAAAGAGCATACAAAATTAAGAAAAAAATACCCTTTTTTCCCACTCTAATCATAGGAAATTGGAAAGGACATTATTTTAGCTTTCTAAGTTACTGTTTATTCTCACTTTTTTCCCCTCATTATCCCTGTCAGCCAAGTAGACTTTGCTCTCTCTAATTCCTTCACAGGTAAAACATATTTCAAATTTCCTTACTCAGTATATGGAAGAAACAGACAGTACATAAGTCAGGTATATCCTCAACTGAAATTCTACAGAATCAGCTTTCACAGAAATAAAGGACAAAAATGTTCAGTGGCTAACTTTATTTAGATTCACAAAAGTACTGCCTTTGATTATAATAATAATTATTGTATTCCCTATTCCTGTTCCTCTGTTCCCCTTTGCTAGAGGCTATGTGGGAACATTGTTTTCCTTTGCACATTTTTTTTGGAATGTGTCAGAAAGGTCATTTCAAGCATGGCTAATCAATTTATCTAAGATCCTTAGAGTCAGAAGGTAAATAATGTAGTAGATGCATCCCAATAAATCTTTATCATCCCAGTTACCGGGTTCTTCCTTCTCTTGTGTATCAATTGCTTTGTTGCAGTAATTTTTTTCCCTAACATTTCATCAAACATGCCTTGTTTATACATATTTTTAAAATATCTTTTTAGTAGAATAAAAATTAGAAACCTATCTGCAACTAAATTAGCAAATACTTAATTGTCTACCCCTTGTCCTATTATTATTCTGTATAGTCTTTTTTTTCTTACTTGTTACATACATTTAACCTTTTTATTCATTATACCTATATCTATTCCTTCTGATTTTTTCTATTAGGACTTCTTGAAAATATTTTTAATCACATAAAATCTCATATTTCTCTCTTTTCCTGTAATTTACAGGTATATTAGACAATATATTTGTTTTCTGAAATCTGTATCTACTAAAGCATTTTTTCCCATATAGTCATTAGTGGAGATAGATACTGTTTAAAGTTTTGGGATAGAATTTTTTATTAGTGGAGGATAGTTTTCTTAGCTTTCAAACTCCGTAGTTCCTTTGGCCTTAGTATCTCATTGTAGATGTCTTTGCAGTAGAAGCTATTTCTCAAGGGTATTCAAGTCTTCTAGTAGGCTGGAATTCTGATAGGCATTGCAGGCTAGGTAAAAGTAACTAAAGAAAACCAAATTCTTCTTCAGTAACTTTTGTATTTCCAGCCTAAATATTTCAGCATCATGCAATTTATCTCCCTAAATAAAATAAAATTACTATATTTTAGTTAGAGATGAAAAATTAAAGCACAGATTTGCATGGTATTATTACAGATGGTCCTGCAGCATTACAGTCATTGCAAATTTTGGCACTGGCTCTCATGAGCATGCATATGAGGCCAAAGTCTTCTCTCTAAATGCAAGGTCACAGCTGGAGGTGAGGCTGTCTTTTGAGAGCAAACAGATATGCCTCTAATCAAACACTCTGTAAATAGATTTATCTCGGTATGGTCTACATATTGATGTAGAAATCCTATGTATTTGTAAAATACCATCTTGAGACCTCACCTGCCATGATCTCATTCCTTTTGCCAGTCTACCAATTCAGTTCAAACAGGTTAGTAAGTCCTTTAAATAATATCTTTCTTGGGATGGTAGAAATCACTTGAATTATCATAACAAAGCCTCCTTGCTTGGAAACAAAATCAGGCTTTTCCACAGTGGAAGAAGACATTATGATCAGCATGTGACAAACAGATATCTAATCTTAATAAGACATATCACAGATCAAAAAGCATTTATGTTCAGGACTGCCATCTTCTCTTTCCAGCTGCCCACAGAAACAGAATGCCAGAAGTATTCCCACAGAAGCACATCAGGCAGAAACCCAGAGAACTGGTCAAGGCCTAGTCAAATTAGGTAATGCAGACCTCTTCAAAGTACACGCAAAGGAGTTTTTTTACTGCCATTTTTTCTCCTGCATTTACATCCCTCACATTATTAATTAATTTATAAAACTGCGCTTCTCACAGTATACCTAGTGTGCAGTTCTTCCTGTCAAAGTATTATAAAAACATCAATATGCAGCTGCAGGAGTTACTGATACTGCCTAAATCATAAATGTAAAGACACTTCCTATCTCTTTAATGTATCATGTGATTAGCCTTTCAAAACACTTAAGAATCTTTTAGCTTTCATTATATTCCCATCTATGAAAACCTCTCTTTAAGTCAAAAGCAATGTAAAAAAATCCACTATGAAGCCTGTTATGTTTTCCAAAAGATAAAAAACATAGAAATATTTAGGACAAACACAATATTTAAGAGTATTTATCATAATCTCTCAGAACAGTTATAACTTTTCATTTGACTTATATTTCTCTCCAAAATAGCAACTACTCTGGCCACCATATTTAACCTATTATGTCAACAATGACTCCTATAAAATAAAAAAACGGGTCAGTAGAAAAATATTCAGAAAATATAGAAAATATCCAAATGGAATATTTGAAAGCTTGCAGAGAAATATTTCTAAGGTACTTGATTCCTGGGTATTGAGGCAGGAATTTGTGGT